>NW_028296925.1:157500-163368 GCF_055471065.1 Atractosteus spatula | reverse complement strand
GCTGGAACACTGTATTTCGGATGCGATTGTGTGTCTCCTGTAATGTCTTGGTACATGCCCAGGGCAGTGGCATATATAGATGTGCTCCTGTAATGTCTTGGTACATGCCCAGGGCAGTAAGCAGTCTGAGGATTTATTTCCAGACGGCATAGAGCAGTGAAGCAGTGAAGTAGTGCAACACACTGGATCATTATATTATTAGAATGTATTTGTTTAACATGCACGGGTCTGTCTCAATGGATGCAGTGCTCCTTAAAGGGCTCTCAAACCCTGCATTTCAGATGCCTAGCTGTGTCCCTCACATGTGGCACCTCAGAATGACTTCTACTTTATTCTACCTAAATTATTACATTATACCCAATTTGAGTTCATTTTTAAAAGTAAAAGGTAATGAAAGGAATGGAAGATATGTAGCAATCACATTGTAACAGGGGTGGCAGTGACTTAATGCTTGTACTAAGCATTAGTACCTAAGTCCACTAGTTGACTTCTGGTACCTTTAGGGTACGGTGTTCCCTGAAGGGCTCTCAAACCCCGCATTTCAGATGCCTAGCTGTATCGCTGATGTGTTGCACCTCAGAATCACTTTTAAACCTTACATCTGGTATCTTTAATCCCTATTGCTCAACGCATGGTAAAAGTATTGCATACATGTGTCTGAAAAAGAGCAATGGGCCCATGAGAGACTCATTTGCCTGTTTCACAAATGAACATATTTGACTAGAGATTCTGTTTGGGATTCAGTTGTGCATTCTGACTGCAATCCCTTTCAAAAAACGATACATTCTGGATGAGTTCAAAGTTGCAGGAACACTGTATTTATGATGTGTTTGCAGTTATTCTGTGTCTCTAGCTTCAACACAGTGATATATATATATATATGCTCACTGATTTTTTGGTACATGCCCAGGGCAATAATCATTATGAGGATTTATTTCCAGATGTGCTAGAGGTAGTGTTGTGAAATACTTCATCACACTGGATTGCAGGTTTAAACCCCCTGCACTCTTACTCCTTAAAAACCAACAAATGCAGACACATATTCGCATCCGAAATACAGTGTTCCAGCACCTTTGACCTCATCCAGAACGTATCATTTCTTGAAAGGGATTGCTGTCCGAATGCACATCTGAATCCCAAACAGAATCTCTAGTAAAATACGATCAGTTGTGATGTCTAGTTTCAAGCATTAACATCCAAAGTATCTGTCTTAGGTGGGGCAGTAAATTTGCCAAGCCACCTGAAAGATTTACCATTTCTAAAGATGTCTGTTGTAATTTACACACCTTGCTCCAAGGTCCAGTCAGTCAAAAGCATCTTTATTAATTAGCCTCAGTGCCTTGATATTTTTAATTAATCTAATATCAGGAATGTGATATTGTATCACTGTGGAATGTATGTATTTTTTATGTACTGTAAAATCGAAATACCACCTCTTTCTGGTTACTTATCCTTTATTGTATAATCAGGGCCAAGTTTAAGGGAAGAACACATCCTAGACACACAGGAAACCCTCTCGCCCAAAGGGACGACCGGTACTTTGGATGGTCATGATTGAACCTGGCTTACAACAGACTTCTTTGGAAATGGTAATTCTTTCACATGGCTTGGCAAACTACCTGGCCCAGCTAAGACAGGTACTTTGGATGGTAATGCTTGAAACTAGACATCTTTGGATATGGTAATTCTTTCAGGTGGCTTAGCAAACTCCCTGCTCCAGCTAAGACAGGTAGTTTGGATGTTAATGCTTGAAACTAGACATCTTTAGAAATGGTAATTCTTTCTGAGGGCTTGGGAAACTCTATTTCTTTGAATGCACCTGCACCGTTGAATATACTTTAAACCCATGCTTAGCCATGTTTTTAAAATTAAATTATAACGATTTCTGTGTTTGATAATGGTAGCAAAGGCTTCCTCCACCCACTGCTTTGCCAAAGGGGAGTGCTGTTTTCTGGGATGGGTGGAATCTTTGCTCGGGGTAACTTTCTGCTGAGTGCAATATACCTTTCACTTTTCACCTGTAATTGAGACAGGAGGTACAGTAACTCTGAGACTTGACTAAGGTCCTGGATATTGAATCACCACTACGATCAAGAGGTAAGACTTTACATTTTTTCTTTTAAATGCATTTGCTGATAACCCTTTAAAACTAATATGCAGTCAGGCTGATGCATCTTTATTCTTAAGCGTCTCTCAGTGCATTGATATTGTTTTTACTAATCTAATATCAAGAATCTCATCATGTGCATGCTGAGGTGTGGACTATATCTTTGTGTTAAATGGTATTGTTTTGTATATTGTATAATTGAAATACAGCCTCTTTCTGGTTACAAGTATTGGCTTAGAAGACTTCTCCTTGCATTGTATAATCAGGGCCAGTTCAATGGGGCATTTCATTAATTGAGAGCTCTTTCGAGGAGAAAATGCAGTAATTTTTAGTAGTGAATTGCATTTGTTGGTTTTTAACGAGTAAGAGTGCAGGGGGTTTAAACCTGCAATCCAGTGTGTTGAAGTATTTCACAACACTACCTCTAGCACATCTGGAAATAAATCCTCATAATGATTATTGCCCTTGGCATGTACCAAAAAATCAGTGAGCATATATATATATATCACTGTGTTGAAGCTAGAGACACAGAATATCTGCAAAGACATCCTAAATACAGTGTTCCTGCACCTTTGAACTCATCCAGAATGTATCGTTTTTTGAAAGGGATTGCTGTCAGAATGCACAACTGAATCCCAAACAGAATCTCTAGTCAAATGTGATCATTTGTGAAACAGGCAAATGAGTCTCTCAGGGGCCCATTGCTCATTTTCAGACACATGTATGCGATACTTTCACCATGTGTTGAGCAATAGGGATTAAAGATACCAGATGTAAGGTTTAAAAGTGATTCTGAGGTGCAACACATCAGCGATACAGCTAGGCATCTGAAATGCGGGGTTTGAGAGCCCTTCAAGGAACACCGTACCCTAAAGGTACCAGAAGTCCACTAGTGGACTTTGGTACTAATGCTTAGTACAAGCATTAAGTCACTGTCACCCCTGTTACAATGTGATTGCTACATATCTGCATTTGTTGGTTTTTAAGGAGTAAGAGTGCAGGGGGTTTAAACCTGCAATCCAGTGTGATGAAGTATTTCACAACACTACCTCTAGCACATCTGGAAATAAATCCTCATAATGATTATTGACTTGGGCATGTACCAAAAAATCAGTGAGCATATATATATATCACTGTGTTGAAGCTAGAGACACAGAATATCTGCAAAGACATCCTAAATACAGTGTTCCTGCAACTTTGAACTCATCCAGAATGTATTGTTTTTTGAAAGGGATTGCTGTCAGAATGCACAACTGAATCCCAAACAGAATCTCTAGTCAAATGTGATCATTTGTGAAACAGGCAAATGAGTCTCTCAGGGGCCCATTGCTCATTTTCAGACACATGTATGCGATACTTTCACCATGTGTTGAGCAATAGGGATTAAAGATACCAGAGGTAAGGTTTAAAAGTGATTCTGAGGTGCAACACATCAGCGATACAGCTATGCATCTGAAATGCGGGGTTTGAGAGCCCTTCAGGGAACACTGTACCCTAAAGGTACCAGAAGTCCATTAGTGGACTTATGTACTAATGCTTAGTACAAGCAAAAAGTCACTGTCACCCCTGTTACAATGTGATTGCTACATATCTTTCATTCCTTTCATTACCTTTTACTTTTAAAAATGAACTCAAATTATGTATAATGTAATAATTTAAGCAGAATAAAGTAGAAGTCATTCTGAGGTGCCACATGTGAGGGATACAGCTAATCATCTGAAATGCAGGGTTTGAGAGCCCTTTCAGGAGCACTGCATCCATTGAGACAGACCCGTGCATGTTAAACAAATAGATTCTAATAATATAATGATCCAGTGTGTTGCACTACTTCACTGCTTCACTGCTCTATGCCGTCTGGAAATATATCCTCAGACTGCTTACTGCCCTGGGCATGTACCAAGACATTACAGGAGCACATCTATATATGCCACTGCGTTGAAGCAGGAGACACACATTCGCATCCGAAATACAGTGTTCCAGCACCTTTGACCTCATCCAGAACGTATCATTTCTTGAAAGGGATTGCTGTCCGAATGCACATCTGAATCCCAAACAGAATCTCTAGTAAAATACGATCATTTGTGAAACAGGCAAATGAGTCTCTCAGGGGCCCATTGCTCATTTTCAGACACATGTATGCAATACTTTTACCATGCGTTGAGCAATAGGGATTAAAGATACCAGAGGTAAGGTTTAAAAGTGATTCTGAGGTGCAACACATCAGCGATACAGCTAGGCATCTGAAATTCGGGGTTTGAGAGCCCTTCAAGGAACAGTTTGAAGTGCAGGAACACTGTGTTTGCAGTTATTCTGTGTCTCTAGCTTCAACACAGTGATATATATATATGCTCACTGATTTTTTGGTACATGCCCAGGGCAATAATCATTATGAGGATTTATTTCCAGAGGTGCTAGAGGTAGTGTTGTGAAATACTTCACTACACTGGATTGCAGGTTTAAACCCCCTGCACTCTTACTCCTTAAAAAACAACAAATGCAGATATGTAGCAATCATATTGTAGCAGACACTCGTTTGCCTTTTTCACAAATGATCATATTTTTCTAGAGATTCTGTTTGGGATACGGATGTGCATTCTGACAGCAATCTCTTTCAAAAAATGATTTTACCTTATCGCGGCTTTGCCCTTCTTGCCTCTTTGGACAAGATCTCCATCTTGTGGTCGTTGTTGGTAATGTCTGGACAATATCTCCATCTTGTGGTCGTTGTTGGTAATGTCTTCTTATGCCCTTTTTTATTTCAATTCTCTATTAGTTGATTCTAGAATCTCTACAATAGAGTTGAAAACATCAGTTTTATAGCAGACAATATGACATTATTTATAGTCCAATTAGGAATTTATTACCCTGTTTTTAACATAATAACAAATTAAAATTGATTTAAACTAAGTTTGGAACACCAGGGAACATAAAAAAAGATTTTTAGGAAAACCATGAGGTTCTCTGTGTCCTATGCCTGTAAGGGGAGGAAGCTAGAATCCTTTGATTTTTCAAAATTTGAAAATAAACATCATATAACAACAGCTTTCATTCCTAGGAGTGAAAAATAACCATTTTTGAAGACATAGTAGTTTCTAAAACACTACAATGAAGTTAAAAACATCAGTTATATTACATTATTTTTAGTGAAATTAGTCATTTATTTCACTATTTTTAAAATAATCTCTAATTAGAAGTGATTAGAATTAAGTTTGGAACAACAAGGAACACAAAAAAAAAGATTTTAAGAAAAAAATTATGTCTTCAGTGCCAGGTGCCTGCAAGGGGAGAAAGCTAGAATCCTACCCAGGCTCCTGGAGCTCTGGCCTGGCTAAAGGAGGCCGAATCCATCCCCTTCAAAGCTCCATGAAAAATGATCATTTAAAATTTGAAAAAAAAAAACATCATATAACAACAGTTTTCACTCCTAGGAGTGATAAAAAAACATTTTTGAAGACATATTAGTTTCTAAGACACTACAATAAAGTTAAAAACCTCCGTTTTATATTGCATTATTTTTTGTGAAATTAGTCATTTATTGCACTATTTTTAATAAAATCTCTAATTAGAAGTGATTAGAATTAAGTTTGGAACAACAAGGAACACAAAAATAAAGATTTTAAGGAAAAAAAAAATTTCTTCAGTGCCAGGTGCCTGCAAGGGGAGAAAGCTAGAATCCTACCCAGGCTCCTGGAGCTCTGGCCTGGCTAAAGGAGGCCGAATCCATCCCCTTCAAAGCTCCATGAAAAATGATCATTTAAAAT
>NW_028296925.1:55000-65000 GCF_055471065.1 Atractosteus spatula | reverse complement strand
ATTTACAAAATTTCTGCACACACAAAAGATAACTGTCCAATATTTTTAAATTTGGAAAAAAAACGTTCTGCATATAATGATTAATATCTCCGAAATGGAGCATGCTACAAGCTTACAACCGAATGCAATTGAAAGCAGAGACCCAGAGCTTTCATTTAATGTCCATTAACCCCGGTTTTAAACGCAGTATCATGTCTGCCATCATAAGAATGTGTCCAATATTTTGGAATATTGACAACACGGATGGCATATTTTCATTAATATCTCCGAAACGGTGCATACTAAAATCTTAAAACCCAATGCAAGTGAAAGCAGAGACCCAGAGGTTTCATTTAATGCCCAATAACCCCGGTTTTAAACGCAGTATCATTTCTGCCATCATAAGAATATGAGTCCAATATTTTGGAAAATTGACCAAACGGATGACATATTTTCATTAATATCTCCTAAACGGTGCATACTGCAAACTTAAAACCCAATGCATTTGAAAGCAGAGACCCAGAGCTTTCATTTAATGTCCATTAACCCCGGATTTAAACGAAGCATTTTATCTACCATCATAAGAATAAATGTCCAATATTTTGGAATGTTGAGTAAGTGGATGACATATTTTCATTAATTTCTCCAAAACGGTTGAAGCTACAAGCTTAAAACCCAATGCATGTGAAAGCAGAGACCCAGAGCTTTCATTTAATGTCCATTAACCCCGGTTTTAAACGCAACATCATGTCTGCCATCAAAAGAATGAGTCCAATATTTTGGAATTTTGACGAAACGGAAGGCATATTTTCATTAATATTTCCAAAACGGTGCATACTACAAGCTTAAAACCAAATGCATGTGAAAGCAGAGACCCAGACCTTTCATTTAATGTCCATTAACCCCGGCTTTAAACGCAACTTCATGTCTGCCCTCATAAGAATATGAGTCCAATATTTTGGAAAATTGACCAAACGGATGACATATTTTCGTTAATTTCTCCAAAACGGTGCATACTACAAGCTTAAAACCAAATGAATGTGAAAGCAGAGACCCAGAGCTTTCATTTAATGTCCATTAACCCCGGGTTTAAAAGCAGCATCATGTCTGCCATCATAAGAATATGAGTCCAATATTTTAGAATATTGACCAAACGGATGACATATTTTCGTTAATTTCTGCAAAACGGTGCAATCTACAAGCTTAAAACCAAATGCATGTGAAAGCAGAGACCCAGAGCTTTCATTTAGTGTCCATTAACCCCGGTTTTAAACGCAGCATCATGTCACCATCATAAGAATATGAGTCCAATATTTTAGAATATTGACCAAACGGATGACATGTTTCCGTTAATTTCTCCAAAACGGTGCATACTACAAGCTTAAAACCCAATGCATATGAAAGCAGAGACCCAGAGCTTTCATTTAATGTCCTTTAACCCCGGTTTTAAACGCAGCATCATGTCTGCCATCAAAGGAAAATGTGTTTAATTTTTTGGAAAATTGACCAAACGAATGACATATTTTCGTTAATTTCTCCAAAACGGTGCAAACTACAAGCTTAAAACCAAATGCATACGAAAACAGAGACACAGAGCTTTCATTTAATGTCCATTAACCCCGGCTTTAAACGGAGCATCAGGTCTACCATCATAAGAATATGAGTCCAATATTTTAGAATATTGACCAAACGGATGACATATTTCGGTTAATTTCTCCAAAACGGTGCATACTACAAGCTTAAAACCCAATGCATATGAAAGCAGAGACCCAGAGCTTTCATTTAATGTCCATTTACCCCGGTTTTAAACGCAGGATCATGTCTGTCATCAAATGAAAATTTGTTTAATATTTAAAAAATTGACCAAACGAATGACATATTTCCGTTAATTTCTCCAAAACGGTGCATACTACAAGCTTAAAACCCAATGCATATGAAAGCAGAGACCCAGAGCTTTCATTTAATGTCCATTAACCCCGGTTTTAAACGCAGCATCATGTCTGCCATCATAAGAATATGAGTCCTATATATTAGAATATTGACCAAAAGGATGACATATTTCCGTTAATTTCTCCAAAACGGTGTATACTACAAGCTTAAAACCCAATGCATATGAAAGCAGAGACACAGAGCTTTCATTTAATGTCCATTAACCCCGGTTTTAAACGCAACATCATGTCTGCCATCATAAGAATGAGTCCAATATTTTCGAATTTTGACGAAACGGATGGCATATTTTCATTAATATTTCCAAAACGGTGCATACTACAAGCTTAAAACCAAATGCATGTGAAAGCAGAGACCCAGAGCTTTCATTTAATGTCCATTAACCCCGGGTTTAAAAGCAGCATCATGTCTGCCATCATAAGAAAATGAGTCCAATATTTTGGAAAATTTACCTAACGGATGACATATTTCCGTTAATTTCTCCAAAACGGTGCATACTACAAGCTTAAAACCAAATGCATGTGAAAGCAGAGACCCAGAGCTTTCATTTAATGTCCATTAACCCCGGTTTTAAACGCAGCATCATGTCACCATCATAAGAATATGAGTCCAATATTTTAGAATATTGACCAAACGGATGACATATTTTCGTTAATTTCTCCAAAACGGTGTATACTACAAGCTTAAAACCAAATGCATGTGAAAGCAGAGACCCAGAGCTTTCATTTAATGTCCTTTAACCCCGGTTTTAAACGCAGCATCATGTCTGCCATCAAATAAAAATGTGTTTAATATTTTGGAAAATTGACCAAACGAATGACATATTTTCGTTAATTTCTCGAAAACGGTGCAAACTACAAGCTTAAAACCAAATGCATATGAAAGCAGAGACCCAGAGCTTTCATTTAATGTCCATTAACCCCGGATTTAAAAGCAGCATCATGTCTGCCATCATAAGAATATGAGTCTAATATTTTAGAATATTGACCAAACGGATGACATATTTCCGTTAATTTCTCCTAAACGGTGCATACTACAAGCTTAAAACCCAATGCATGTGAAAGCAGAGACCCAGAGCTTTCATTTAATGTCCTTTAACCCCGGTTTTAAACGCAGTATCATGTCTGCCATCAAATAAACATGTGTTTAATATTTTGGAATATTGACCAAACGAATGACATATTTTCGTTAATTTCTCGAAAACGGTGCAAACTACAAGCTTAAAACCAAATGCATATGAAAGCAGAGACCCAGAGCTTTCATTTAATGTCCATTAACCCCGGATTTAAAAGCAGCATCATGTCTGCCATCATAAGAATATGAGTCTAATATTTTAGAATATTGACCAAACGGATGACATATTTCCGTTAATTTCTCCAAAACGGTGCATACTACAAGCTTAAAACCCAATGCATATGAAAACAGAGACCCAGAGCTTTCATTTAATGTCCTTTAACCCCGGTTTTAAACGCAGCATCATGTCTGCCATCAAATAAAAATGTGTTTAATATTTTGGAAAATTGACCAAACGAATGACATATTTTCGTTAATTTCTCCAAAATGGTGCAAACTACAAGCTTAAAACCAAATGCATATGAAAGCAGAGACCCAGAGCTTTCATTTAAAGCCCATTAACCCCGGTTTTAAACGCAGCATCATGTCTGCCATCATAAGAATATGAGTCCAATATTTTAGAATATTGATCAAACGAATGACATATTTTCGTTAATTTCTCCAAAACGGTGCAATCTACAAGCTTAAAACCGAATGCATGAGAAAGCAGAGACCCAGAGCTTTCATTTAAAGCCCATTAACCCCGGATTTAAAAGCAGCATCATGTCTGCCATCATAAGAATATGAGTCCAATATTTTAGAATATTGATCAAACGAATGACATATTTTCGTTAATTTCTCCAAAACGGTGCAAACTACAAGCTTAAAACCAAATGCATGAGAAAGCAGAGATCCAGAGCTTTCATTTAATGTCCATTAACCCCGGTTTTAAACGCAGCATCATGTCACCATCATAAGAATATGAGTCCAATATTTTAGAATATTGACCAAACGGATGACATATTTCCGTTAATTTCTCCAAAACGGTACATACTACAAGCTTAAAACCCAATGCATATGAAAGCAGAGACACAGAGCTTTCATTTAATGTCCTTTAACCGCGGTTTTAAACGCAGCATCATGTCTGCCATCAAATGAAAATGTCTTTAAAATTTTGGAAAATTGACCAAACGAATGACATATTTTCGTTAATTTCTCCAAAACGGTGCAAAGTACAAGCTTAAAACCAAATGCATATGAAAGCAGAGACCCAGAGCTTTCATTTAAAGCCCATTAACCCCGGTTTTAAACGCAGCATCATGTCTGCCATCATAAGAATATGAGTCCAATATTATAGAATATTGATCAAACGTATGACATATTTTCGTTAATTTCTCCAAAACGGTGCAAACTACAAGCTTAAAACCAAATGCATATGAAAGCAGAGACCCAGAGCTTTCATTTAATGTCCATTAACCCAGGATTTAAAAGCAGCATCATGTCTGCCATCATAAGAATATGAGTCTAATATTTTAGAATATTGACCAAACGGATGACATATTTCCGTTAATTTCTCCAAAACGGTGCATACTACAAGCTTAAAACCCAATGCATATGAAAGCAGAGACCCAGAGCTTTCATTTAATGTCCATTAACCCCGGTTTTAAACGCAGCATCATGTCTGCCATCATAAGAATATGAGTCCAATATTTTAGAATATTGATCAAACGAATGACATATTTTCGTTAATTTCTCCAAAACGGTGCAATCTACAAGCTTAAAACCGAATGCATGAGAAAGCAGAGACCCAGAGCTTTCATTTAATGTCCATTAACCCCGGTTTTAAACGCAGCATCATGTCACCATCATAAGAATATGAGTCCAATATTTTAGAATATTGACCAAACGGATGACATATTTCCGTTAATTTCTCCAAAACGGTACATACTACAAGCTTAAAACCCAATGCATATGAAAGCAGAGACACAGAGCTTTCATTTAATGTCCTTTAACCGCGGTTTTAAACGCAGCATCATGTCTGCCATCAAATGAAAATGTCTTTAAAATTTTGGAAAATTGACCAAACGAATGACATATTTTCGTTAATTTCTCCAAAACGGTGCAAAGTACAAGCTTAAAACCAAATGCATATGAAAGCAGAGACCCAGAGCTTTCATTTAAAGCCCATTAACCCCGGTTTTAAACGCAGCATCATGTCTGCCATCATAAGAATATGAGTCCAATATTATAGAATATTGATCAAACGTATGACATATTTTCGTTAATTTCTCCAAAACGGTGCAAACTACAAGCTTAAAACCAAATGCATATGAAAGCAGAGACCCAGAGCTTTCATTTAATGTCCATTAACCCAGGATTTAAAAGCAGCATCATGTCTGCCATCATAAGAATATGAGTCTAATATTTTAGAATATTGACCAAACGGATGACATATTTCCGTTAATTTCTCCAAAACGGTGCATACTACAAGCTTAAAACCAAATGCATATGAAAGCAGAGACCCAGAGCTTTCATTTAAAGCCCATTAATCCCGGTTTTAAACGCAGCATCATGTCTGCCATCATAAGAATATGAGTCCAATATTTTAGAATATTGATCAAACGAATGACATATTTTCGTTAATTTCTCCAAAACGGTGCAATCTACAAGCTTAAAACCAAATGCATGAGAAAGCAGAGATCCAGAGCTTTCATTTAATGTCCATTAACCCCGGTTTTAAACGCAGCATCATGTCTGCCATCATAAGAATATGAGTCCAATATTTTAGAATATTGACCAAACGGATGACATATTTCCGTTAATTTCTCCAAAACGGTACATACTACAAGCTTAAAACCCAATGCATATGAAAGCAGAGACACAGAGCTTTCATTTAATGTCCTTTAACCGCGGTTTTAAACGCAGCATCATGTCACCATCATAAGAATATGAGTCCAATATTTTAGAATATTGACCAAACGGATGACATATTTCCGTTAATTTCTCCAAAACGGTACATACTACAAGCTTAAAACCCAATGCATATGAAAGCAGAGACACAGAGCTTTCATTTAATGTCCTTTAACCGCGGTTTTAAACGCAGCATCATGTCTGCCATCAAATGAAAATGTCTTTAAAATTTTGGAAAATTGACCAAACGAATGACATATTTTCGTTAATTTCTCCAAAACGGTGCAAAGTACAAGCTTAAAACCAAATGCATATGAAAGCAGAGACCCAGAGCTTTCATTTAAAGCCCATTAACCCCGGTTTTAAACGCAGCATCATGTCTGCCATCATAAGAATATGAGTCCAATATTATAGAATATTGATCAAACGTATGACATATTTTCGTTAATTTCTCCAAAACGGTGCAAACTACAAGCTTAAAACCAAATGCATATGAAAGCAGAGACACAGAGCTTTCATTTAATGTCCTTTAACCCCGGTTTTAAACGCAGCATCATGTCTGCCATCAAATGAAAATGTGTTTAAAATTTTGGAAAATTGACCAAACGAATGACATATTTTCGTTAATTTCTCCAAAACGGTGCAAAGTACAAGCTTAAAACCAAATGCATATGAAAGCAGAGACCCAGAGCTTCATTTAAAGCCCATTAACCCCGGTTTTAAACGCAGCATCATGTCTGCCATCATAAGAATATGAGTCCAATATTATAAAATATTGATCAAACGAATGACATATTTTCGTTAATTTCTCGAAAACGGTGCAAACTACAAGCTTAAAACCAAATGCATGTGAAAGCAGAGACCCAGAGCTTTCATTTAATGTCCATTAACCCCGGTTTTAAACGCAGCATCATGTCTGCCATCATAAGAATATGAGTCCAATATTTTAGAATATTGATCAAACGGATGACATATTTCCGTTAATTTCTCCAAAACGGTACAATCTACAAGCTTAAAACCAACTGCATGAGAAAGCAGAGATCCTGAGCTTTCATTTAATGTCCATTAACCCCGGTTTTAAAAGCAGCATCATGTCACCATCATAAGAATATGAGTCCAATATTTTAGAATGTTGACCAAACGGATGACATAATTCCGTTAATTTCTCCAAAACGGTACATACTACAAGCTTAAAACCCAATGCATATGAAAGCAGAGACCCAGAGCTTTCATTTAATGTCCTTTAACCTCGGTTTTAAACGCAGCATCATGTCTGCCATCAAATAAAAATGTGTTTAATATTTTGGAAAATTGACCAAACGAATGACATATTTTCGTTAATTTCTCGAAAACGGTGCAAACTACAAGCTTAAAACCAAATGCATATGAAAGCAGAGACCCAGAGCTTTCATTTAAAGCCCATTAACCCCGGTTTTAAACGCAGCATCATGTCTGCCATCATAAGAATATTAGTCCAATATTTTAGAATATTGATCAAACGAATGACATATTTTCGTTAATTTCTCCAAAACGGTGCAAACTACAAGCTTAAAACCAAATGCATGAGAAAGCAGAGATCCAGACCTTTCATTTAATGTCCATTAACCCCGGTTTTAAACGCAGCATCATGTCTCTCATCATAAGAATATGAGTCCAATATTTTAGAATATTGACCAAACGGATGACATATTTCCGTTAATTTCTCCAAAACGGTGCATACTACAAGCTTAAAACCCAATGCATATGAAAGCAGAGACCCAGAGCTTTCAATTAATGTCCATTAACCCCGGTTTTAAACGCAGCATCATGTCTGCCATCATAAGAATATGAGTCCAATATTTTAGAATATTGACCAAACGAATGACATATTTTCGTTAATTTCTCCAAAACGGTGCAAACTACAAGCTTAAAACCAAATGCATATGAAAGCAGAGACCCAGAGCTTTCATTTAATGTCCATTAACCCCGGTTTTAAACGCAGCATCATGTCTGCCATCATAAGAATATGAGTCAAATATTTTAGAATATTGACAAAACGGATGACATATTTACGTTAATTTCTCCAAAACGGTGCATACTAAAAACTTAAAACCCAATGCATATGAAAGCAGAGACCCAGAGCTTTCATTTAATGTCCATTAACCCCGGTTTTAAAGCAGCATCATGTCTGGCATCATAAGAATATGATTCCAAACTTTTAGTATATTGACCAAACGGATAAGATATTTTCGTTAATTTCTCCAAAACGGTGTAAACTACAAGCTTAAAACCCAATGCATGTGAAAGCAGAGACCCAGACCTTTCATTTAATGTCCATTAACCCCGGTTTTAAAGCAGCATCATTTCTGCTATCATAAGAATAAGAGTCCAATATTTTAGAATATTGACCAAACGAATGACATATTTCCGGTAATTTCTCCACAACGGTGCATACAATAAGCTTAAAAACCAATGCATATGAAAGCAGAGACCCAGAGCTTTCATTTAATGTCCATTAACCCCGTTTTTAAAGCAGCATCATTTCTGCTATCATAAGAATAAGAGTCCAATATTTTAGAATATTGACCAAACGAATGACATATTTTCGTTAATTTCTCTAAAACGGTGCACACTACAAGCTTAAAACCCAATGCATGTGAAAGCAGAGTCCCAGAGCTTTCATTTAATGTCCATTAACCCCGGTTTAAAATGCAGCATCATGTCAGCCATGAGAGGAATATGAGTGCATTATTTAAGAATATTGACCAAACGGATGACATAATTTCATTAATATCTCCAAAACGGTGCGAACTACAAGCTTAAAACCAAATGCATGTGAAGGCAGAGACCCAGAGCTCTCATTTAATGACCATTAACCCCGGTTTTAAACGCAGCATCATGTCTGCCATCAAATGAAAATGTGTTTAATATTTTGGAAAATTGACCAAACGAATGACATATTTTCGTTAATTTCTCCTAAACGATGCAAACTACAAGCTTAAAACCCAATGCATATGAAAGCAGAGACCCAGAGCTTTCATTTAATGTCCATTAACCCCGGTTTTAAACGCAGCATCATGTCTGCCATCATAAGAATATGAGTCAAATATTTTAGAATATTGACAAAACGGATGACATATTTACGTTAATTTCTCCAAAACGGTGCATACTAAAAACTTAAAACCCAATGCATATGAAAGCAGAGACCCAGAGCTTTCATTTAATGTCCATTAACCCCGGTTTTAAAGCAGCATCATGTCTGGCATCATAAGAATATGATTCCAAACTTTTAGTATATTGACCAAACGGATAAGATATTTTCGTTAATTTCTCCAAAACGGTGTAAACTACAAGCTTAAAACCCAATGCATGTGAAAGCAGAGACCCAGACCTTTCATTTAATGTCCATTAACCCCGGTTTTAAAGCAGCATCATTTCTGCTATCATAAGAATAAGAGTCCAATATTTTAGAATATTGACCAAACGAATGACATATTTCCGGTAATTTCTCCACAACGGTGCATACAATAAGCTTAAAAACCAATGCATATGAAAGCAGAGACCCAGAGCTTTCATTTAATGTCCATTAACCCCGTTTTTAAAGCAGCATCATTTCTGCTATCATAAGAATAAGAGTCCAATATTTTAGAATATTGACCAAACGAATGACATATTTTCGTTAATTTCTCTAAAACGGTGCACACTACAAGCTTAAAACCCAATGCATGTGAAAGCAGAGTCCCAGAGCTTTCATTTAATGTCCATTAACCCCGGTTTAAAATGCAGCATCATGTCAGCCATGAGAGGAATATGAGTGCATTATTTAAGAATATTGACCAAACGGATGACATAATTTCATTAATATCTCCAAAACGGTGCGAACTACAAGCTTAAAACCAAATGCATGTGAAGGCAGAGACCCAGAGCTCTCATTTAATGACCATTAACCCCGGTTTTAAACGCAGCATCATGTCTGCCATCAAATGAAAATGTGTTTAATATTTTGGAAAATTGACCAAACGAATGACATATTTTCGTTAATTTCTCCTAAACGATGCAAACTACAAGCTTAAAACCCAATGCATTTGAAAGCAGAGACCCAGACCTTTCATTTAATGTCCATTAACCCCGG
>NW_028296925.1:27500-50000 GCF_055471065.1 Atractosteus spatula | reverse complement strand
TCTTGAAGTCCAGTCAGTCTCTGTTATCTTTCTTCCCAAGAGGAATTCCATCTAATTCCATCAAACTTCTTTTTCTTCTGCTCGCCTAAGGATGAACTGAAATGAAGCAATTAGTATTTCAGTGGCAGAAAATAGGCTGTCATATATACCTCTCCAGTGCTTTTGATGCACAAATGGTGTCCTGCCGAAACATTCTTCTGTTTGGTAATGTTGGGCAGTTTCAAAAGAAGCTTATCAAAAATCTATTTTGTAGATAATGAAAGAAAATAATAAAATCAGAGTAAGAATTATTATCCAGACTTATCTTTCTGTTCTCTTTCAATAAGAACGGTGTCATTAATGAAGTCCAGTTGGTCTCATTCCTTCTCTCTTCCCAAGAGGCTGCCCGTCTAATGCTGCTGAAAACTCCATTGTCCATTCTGGGAATGCTGTGCTGTTCAGATAGTGTCAACAAATTTAAGAAATGGTTCACATCTTTAAATCTTTTTTTGTTTTGTTTAAAGCATGTGGCATTTTTTAGCAGTAACAAATGGAACAGGAACAGGAGCAGGAAGCTAAAAACACAACGGAGCCAGGCACAACCAGGACCCGGGCTCACACGATGCGGAGATCAGGTGCAGAGCCTCGAGTGAAGTGAGCGCCTGGCTTTTAAAGTTGAACTGAAACAGGGTAGGAACAAGGAACAGATGCGGGGAATGAGGCAAATCAGGAAGGGCTGGAGCGCCCTTAAGAGTAGGGGTTTGCGATTGTGATACAGGTTGGCATATTTATTTTATTTTATTAGGTAGATTCTTTTCAACATGCTTTTACATAATATGTTGTAACAATGATTTCAAAAAGAAACTACAGAAGCCTTACAAATTAAAAATATCTCACCGTTCCAATGTGTCTTCAGGCTTCCCTCGTACAAAAAGGCCCAAGGACTCCAGCAGTCTTACAACCACTGTCCTGTTTGCCTCACCAGACACGATCTCTATTCTGTTGTAATCCACGATGACCCCATTCTTCAGGAGATTTATCATGTCCTTCCTCGCCTGTTGAGAGGCCATCCTGATCTCTTCTGCCGTGGCGTGCTTCATACACGCCCTCTTCAAGTGAGCAGGAAGCTGATCAAAAGTATTCAGGCACATCTTGCACACCAGGGGAATCCTCGTGGGTTTCCTTTGAAAATAAATAATACCATCTGTGTATAGAAACAAGCTAAGACTGATTTCTTAAATTATCCTTAATTTTCTCTCTCATAGTTTGAGCATAATGATTTCATTGTATTTATATAAGAATTGGTCATTGCTCCAAAATAAATAATGGTTTCATAAAAAAGTGAACACTTACTTGGTCTCAGTCACAGACTTTCCAATAGGAGCCATTGTGGAGTTCAGCAACTGCAGGTCCTAGAAGTGGGGAAGGAATTTTAAAAGAGAAATTGAATTACAATACAGAAGGAATGGCTGAGGGATCACTGAAATATATATATATACAAATTCCAAAGACTGAGTCCATATAGAAACAACTACCTTTCATATTCAGTATAAGATGGAGAGATGAATTGGCCCTGAAAATCCACTGCAATGAGAAACTGCTCCTGCGATTGCATATGAACAAACATACATTCCCATCTATATTCATTTGCAGTTACACTATTGCAAATAATCTGTATCCATTCTGCATTCATATCTACTAGAAAGAGCTCTCAATTAATGAAATGCCCCATTGAACTGGCCCTGATTATTCAATGCAAGGAGAAGTCTTCTAAGCCAATACTTGTAACCAGAAAGAGGCTGTATTTCAATTATACAATATACAAAACAATACCATTTAACACAAAGATATAGTCCACACCTCAGCATGCACATGATGAGATTCTTGATGTTAGATTAGTAAAAACAATATCAATGCACTGAGAGACGCTTAAGAATAAAGATGCATCTGCCTGACTGCATATTAGTTTTAAAAGGTTATCAGCAAATGCATTTAAAAGTAAAAATGTAAAGTCTTACCTCTTGATCGTAGTGGTGATTCAATATCCAGGACCTTAGTCAAGTCTCAGAGTTACTGTACCTCCTGTCTCGATTGCAGGTGAAAAGTGAAAGGTATATTGCACTCAGCAGAAAGTTACCCCGAGCAAAGACTCCACCCATCCCAGAAAACAGCACTCCCTTTTGGCAAAGCAGTGGGTGGAGGAAGCCTTTGCTACCATTATCAAACACAGAAATCGTTATAATTTAATTTTAAAAACATGACTAAGCATGGGGTTTAAAGTATATTCAACGGTGCAGGTGCATTCAAAGAAATAGAGTTTCCCAAGCCCTCAGAAAGAATTACCATTTCTAAAGATGTCTAGTTTCAAGCATTAACATCCAAAGTACCTGTCTTAGCTGGAGCAGGGAGTTTGCTATGCCACCTGAAAGAATTACCACATCCAAAGATGTCTAGTTTCAAGCATTAACATCCAAAGTACCTGTCTTAGCTGGGCCAGGTAGTTTGCCAAGCCATGTGAAAGAATTACCATTTCCAAAGAAGTCTGTTGTAAGCCAGGTTCAATCATGACCATCCAAAGTACCAGTCGTCCCTTGGGGCGAGAGGGTTTCCTGTGTGTCTAGGATGTGTACTTCCCTTAAATAAAGGGTGAATATGGGTACCATAGGTATTAAATCTCTCAAAGCTCAGAGTTAAACTAAAAAACCCTTGGTGAGTGTGTTATAACATGGATGGGTATTTATAGTCCAGTGCCTCCTATTTGGTGTCCCCTGAAGGCGTTTTGAACCCAGCAGGTGACACTGATTTAGTTTTATTTGGCCCTGATTATACAATAAAGGATAAGTAACCAGAAAGAGGTGGCATTTCAATTTTACAGTACATAAAAAATACATATATTCCACAGCTCAGCATGCACATGGTGAGATTCCTGATATTAGATTAATAAAAAATATCAAGGCACTGAGGCTAATTAATAAAGATGCTTTTGACTGACTGGACCTTGGAGCAAGGTGTGTAAATTACAACAGACATTTGTAGAAATGGTAATTCTTTCAGGTGGCTTGGCAAATTTACTGCCCCACATAAGACAGGTACTTTGGATGTTAATGCTTGAAACTAGATATCACAACTGATCGTATTTTACTAGAGATTCTGTTTGGGATTCAGATGTGCATTCGGACAGCAATCCCTTTCAAGAAATGATACGTTCTGGATGAGGTCAAAGGTGCTGGAACACTGTATTTAGGATGCGATTGTGTGTCTCCTGCTTCAACGCAGTGATATACTGTATATAGATGTGCTCCTGTAATTTCTTGGTACATGCCCAGGGCAGTAAGCAGTCTGAGGATTTATTTCCAGACGGCATAGAGCAGTGAAGCAGTGAAGTAGTGCAACACACTGGATCATTATATGATTAGAATCTATTCTACTTAAATTATTACATTATACACAATTTGAGTTCATTTTAAAAAGTAAAAGGTAATGAAAGGAATGCATTTTCATAAGAAAGATAATATCGATATGCATGTGATAATCGTCCTTATATCATGTAGCGCGTCATATGGACACTTTGTGGGCTTGAAATACAAAGAAAATCATGTTCTATGGTACAAGATAAATACAAAACTTAAGCTTGTTTAAATTAGATTTGTTTATAAAGCATAAGCATTACATTACATTAATATATGTGAAAATAACATTTTAGAATCATACGTTTAGTATATTTAGTCCCTAATGCTGAAGGAAATGATCATTTGTTTAACATGCACAGGTGTGTCTCAAAGGATGCATTGCTCCTGAAATGCTCTCAAACCCTGCATTTCAGATGCCTAGCTGTATCCTTCAAATGTGGCACCTCAGAATGACTTCTAACCTTACCTGTGGTGTCTATAATCCCTATTGCTTAATGCATGGTGAAAGCTTTGTATATATGTGTCTAACAATAAGGAATGGGCCCCTGTGACACTCATTTGCCTGTTTCACAAATTATCATATTTTACTAGAGATTCTGTTTGGGATTCAGATGTGCATTTGGACAGCAATCCCATTCGAAGAATGTTACGTTCTGGATGAGGTCAAAGGTGCAGGAACACTGTGTTTAGGATGTGTTTGCAGTGATTCTGTGTCTCTAGCTTCAACACAGTGATATATATATATATGCTCAGTGATTTATAGGTACATGCCCAGGGCAATAAGCAGACTGAGGATTTATTTCCCGACGGCATTGAGCTTTGATGCAGTGAAGTAGTGCAACACACTTTATCATTACATTATTAGAATCTATTCTACTTAAATCATTAGGTAGGTTAGGGTTACGGTTAGGTGCAGGAGCACTGTATTTAGGATGTGTTTATATATATATGCTCACTGATTTTTTGGTACCTGCCCAGGGCAATAATCATTATGAGGATTTATTTCCAGATGTGCTAGAGGTAGTGTTGTGAAATACTTCATCACACTGGATTGCAGGTTTAAACCCCCTGCACTCTTACTCCTTAAAAACCAACAAATGCAGATATGTAGCAATCACATTGTAACAGGGGTGACAGTGACTTAATTCTTGTACTAATAAACTTCTGGTACCTTTAGGGTACGGTGTTCCCTGAAGGGCTCTCAAACCCCGCATTTCAGATGCCTAGCTGTATCGCTGATGTGTTGCACCTCAGAATCACTTTTAAACCTTACCTCAGGTATCTTTAATCCCTATTGCTCAACGCATGGTGAAAGTATCGCATACATGTGTCTGAAAATGAGCAATGGGCCCCTGAGAGACTCATTTGCCTGTTTCACAAATGATCATATTTGACTAGAGATTCTGTTTGGGATTCAGTTGTGCATTCTGACAGCAATCCCTTTCAAAAAACGATACATTCTGGATGAGTTCAAAGGTGCTGGAACACTGTATTTAGGATGTGTTTGCAGATATTCTGTGTCTCTAGCTTCAACACAGTGATATATATATATATATGCTCACTGATTTTTTGGTACATGCCAAGGGCAATAATCATTATGAGGATTTATTTCCAGATGTGCTAGAGGTAGTGTTGTGAAATACTACAACACACTGGATTGCAGGTTTAAACCCCCTGCACTCTTACTCCTTAAAAACCAACAAATGCAATTTACTTCTAAAAATAACTGCATTTTCTACTAGAAAGAGCTCTCAATTAATGAAATGCCCCATTGAACTGGCCCTGATTATACAATGCAAGGAGAAGTCTTCTAAGCCAATACTTGTAACCAGAAAGAGGCTGTATTTCAATTATACAATATACAAAACAATACCATTTAACACAAAGATATAGTCCACACATCAGCATGCACATGATGAGATTCTTGATATTAGATTAGTAAAAACAATATCAATGCACTGAGAGACGCTTAAGAATAAAGATACATCTGCCTGACTGCATATTAGTTTTAAAAGGTTATCAGCAAATGCATTTAAAAGTAAAAATGTAAAGTCTTACCTCTTGATCGTAGTGGTGATTCAATTTCCAGGACCTTAGTCAAGTCTCAGAGTTACTGTACCTCCTGTCTCGATTGCAGGTGAAAAGTGAAAGGTATATTGCACTCAGCAGAAAGTTACCCCGAGTAAAGACTCTACCCATCCCAGAAAACAGCACTCCCCTTTGGCAAAGCAGTGGGTGGAGGAAGCCTTTGCTACCATTATCAAACACAGAAATCATTATAATTTAATTTTAAAAACATGGCTAAGCATGGGTTTAAAGTATATTCAACGGTGCAGGTACATTCAAAGAAATAGAGTTTCCCAAGCCCTCAGAAAGAATTACCATTTCTAAAGATGTCTAGTTTCAAGCATTAACATCCAAACTACCTGTCTTAGCTGGAGCAGGGAGCTTGCTAAGCCACCTGAAAGAATTACCATATCCAAAGATGTCTAGTTTCAAGCATTACCATCCAAAGTACCTGTCTTAGCTGGGCCAGATAGTTTGCCAAGCCATGTGAAAGAATTACCATTTCCAAAGAAGTCTGTTGTAAGCCAGGTTCAATCATGACCATCCAAAGTACCAGTCGTCCCTTGGGGCGAGAGGGTTTCCTGTGTGTCTAGGATGTCTACTTCCCTTAAATAAAGGATGAATATGGGTACCATAGGTATTAAATCTCTCAAAGCTCAGAGTTAAACTAAAAAACCCTTGGTGAGTGTGTTATAACATGGATGGGTATTTATAGTCCAGTGCCTCCGATTTGGTGTCCCCTGAAGGCATTTTGAACCCAGCAGGTGACACTGATTTAGTTTTATTTGGCCCTGATTATACAATAAAGGATAAGTAACCAGAAAGAGGTGGTATTTCAATTTTACAGTACATAAAAAATACATATATTCCACAGCTCAGCGTGCACATGGTGAGATTCCTGATATTAGATTAATAAAAAATATCAAGGTACTGAAGCTAATTAATAAAGATGCTTTTGACTGACTGGACCTTGGAGCAAGGTGTGTAAATTACAACAGACATTTGTAGAAATGGTAATTCTTTCAGGTGGCTTGGCAAATTTACTGCCCCACCTAAGACAGGTACTTTGGATGTTAATGCTTGAAACTAGACATCACAACTGATCGTATTTTACTAGAGATTCTGTTTAGGATTCAGATGTGCATTCGGACAGCAATCCCTTTCAAGAAATGATACGTTCTGGATGAGGTCAAAGGTGCTGGAACACTGTATTTAGGATGCGATTGTGTGTCTCCTGCTTCAACGCAGTGATATACTGTATATTGATGTGCTCCTGTAATTTCTTGGTACATGCCCAGGGCAGTAAGCAGTCTGAGGATTTATTTCCAGACGGCATAGAGCAGTGAAGCAGTGAAGTAGTGCAACACACTGGATCATTATATGATTAGAATCTATTCTACTTAAATTATTACATTATACACAATTTGAGTTCATTTTAAAAAGTAAAAGGTAATGAAAGGAATGCATTTTCATAAGAAAGATAATATCGATATGCATGTGATAATCGTCCTTATATCATGTAGTGCGTCATTTGCACACTTTGTGGGCTTGAAATACAAAGAAAATCATGTTCTATGGTACAAGATAAATACAAAACTTAAGCTTGTTTAAATTAGATTTGTTTATAAAGCATAAGCATTACATTACATTAATATATGTGAAAATAACATTTTAGAATCATACGTTTAGTATATTTAGTCCCTAATGCTGAAGGAAATGATCATTTGTTTAACATGCACAGGTGTGTCTCAAAGGATGCATTGCTCCTGAAGGGCTCTCAAACCCTGCATTTCAGATGCCTAGCTGTATCCTTCAAATGTGGCACCTCAGAATGACTTCTAACCTTACCTGTGGTGTCTATAATCCCTATTGCTTAATGCATGGTGAAAGCTTTGTATATATGTGTCTAACAATAAGGAATGGGCCCCTGTGACACTCCTTTGCCTGTTTCACAAATTATCATATTTTACTAGAGATTCTGTTTGGGATTCAGATGTGCATTTGGACAGCAATCCCTTTCGAAGAATGTTACGTTCTGGATGAGGTCAAAGGTGCAAGAACACTGTGTTTAGGATGTGTTTGCAGTGATTCTGTGTCTCTAGCTTCAACACAGTGATATATATATATATGCTCAGTGATTTATAGGTACATGCCCAGGGCAATAAGTAGACTGAGGATTTATTTCCAGACGGCATAGAGCTTTGATGCAGTGAAGTAGTGCAACACACTTTATCATTACATTATAAGAATCTATTCTACTTAAATCATTAGGTAGGTTAGGGTTACGGTTAGGTGCAGGAGCACTGTATTTAGGATGTGTTTATATATATATATGCTCACTGATTTTTTGGTACATGCCCAGGGCAATAATCATTATGAGGATTTATTTCCAGATGTGCTAGAGGTAGTGTTGTGAAATACTTCATCACACTGGATTGCAGGTTTAAACCCCCTGCACTCTTACTCCTTAAAAACCAACAAATGCAGATATGTAGCAATCACATTGTAACAGGGATGACTGTGACTTAATTCTTGTACTAGTAAACTTCTGGTACCTTTAGGGTACGGTGTTCCCTGAAGGGCTCTCAAACCCCGCATTTCAGATGCCTAGCTGTATCGCTGATGTGTTGCACCTCAGAATCACTTTTAAACCTTACCTCTGGTATCTTTAATCCCTATTGCTCAACGCATGGTGAAAGTATCGCATACATGTGTCTGAAAATGAGCAATGGGCCCCTGAGAGACTCATTTGCCTGTTTCACAAATGATCATATTTGACTAGAGATTCTGTTTGGGATTCAGTTGTGCATTCTGACAGCAATCCCTTTCAAGAAATGATACGTTCTGGATGAGGTCAAAGGTGCTGGAACACTGTATTTCGGATGCGATTGTGTGTCTCCTGTAATGTCTTGGTACATGCCCAGGGCAGTGGCATATATAGATGTGCTCCTGTAATGTCTTGGTACATGCCCAGGGCAGTAAGCAGTCTGAGGATTTATTTCCAGACGGCATAGAGCAGTGAAGCAGTGAAGTAGTGCAACACACTGGATCATTATATTATTAGAATGTATTTGTTTAACATGCACGGGTCTGTCTCAATGGATGCAGTGCTCCTTAAAGGGCTCTCAAACCCTGCATTTCAGATGCCTAGCTGTATCCCTCACATGTGGCACCTCAGAATGACTTCTACTTTATTCTACTTAAATTATTACATTATACACAATTTGAGTTCATTTTTAAAAGTAAAAGGTAATGAAAGGAATGGAAGATATGTAGCAATCACATTGTAACAGGGGTGGCAGTGACTTAATGCTTGTACTAAGCATTAGTACCTAAGTCCACTAGTGGACTTCTGGTACCTTTAGGGTACGGTGTTCCCTGAAGGGCTCTCAAACCCCGCATTTCAGATGCCTAGCTGTATCGCTGATGTGTTGCACCTCAGAATCACTTTTAAACCTTACATCTGGTATCTTTAATCCCTATTGCTCAACGCATGTTAAAAGTATTGCATACATGTGTCTGAAAAAGAGCAATGGGCCCCTGAGAGACTCATTTGCCTGTTTCACAAATGAACATATTTGACTAGAGATTCTGTTTGGGATTCAGTTGTGCATTCTGACTGCAATCCCTTTCAAAAAACGATACATTCTGGATGAGTTCAAAGTTGCAGGAACACTGTATTTATGATGTGTTTGCAGTTATTCTGTGTCTCTAGCTTCAACACAGTGATATATATATATATGCTCACTGATTTTTTGGTACATGCCCAGGGCAATAATCATTATGAGGATTTATTTCCAGATGTGCTAGAGGTAGTGTTGTGAAATACTTCATCACACTGGATTGCAGGTTTAAACCCCCTGCACTCTTACTCCTTAAAAACCAACAAATGGAGATATGTAGCAATCACATTGTAACAGGGGTTACAGTGACTTAATGTTTGCACTAGTAAACTTCTGGTACCTTTAGGGTACGGTGTTCCTTGAAGGGCTCTCAAACCCCGCATTTCAGATGCCTAGCTGTATCGCTGATCTGTTGCACCTCAGAATCACTTTTAAACCTTACATCTGGTATCTTTAATCCCTATTGCTCAACGCATGGTAAAAGTATTGCATACATGTGTCTGAAAATGAGCAATGGGCCCCAGAGAGACTCATTTGCCTGTTTCACAAATGAACATATTTGACTAGAGATTCTGTTTGGGATTCAGTTGTGCATTCTGACTGCAATCCCTTTCAAAAAACGATACATTCTGGATGAGTTCAAAGTTGCAGGAACACTGTATTTATGATGTGTTTGCAGTTATTCTGTGTCTCTAGCTTCAACACAGTGATATATATATATATGCTCACTGATTTTTTGGTACATGCCCAGGGCAATAATCATTATGAGGATTTATTTCCAGATGTGCTAGAGGTAGTGTTGTGAAATACTTCATCACACTGGATAGCAGGTTTAAACCCCCTGCACTCTTACTCCTTAAAAACCAACAAATGCAGATATGTAGCAATCACATAGTAACAGGGGTTACAGTGACTTAATGTTTGCACTAGTAAACTTCTGGTACCTTTAGGGTACGGTGTTCCTTGAAGGGCTCTCAAACCCCGCATTTCAGATGCCTAGCTGTATCGCTGATGTGTTGCACCTCAGAATCACTTTTAAACCTTACATCTGGTATCTTTAATCCCTATTGCTCAACGCATGGTAAAAGTATTGCATACATGTGTCTGAAAATGAGCAATGGGCCCCTGAGAGACTCATTTGCCTGTTTCACAAATGAACATATTTGACTAGAGATTCTGTTTGGGATTCAGTTGTGCATTCTGACTGCAATCCCTTTCAAAAAACGATACATTCTGGATGAGTTCAAAGTGCAGGAACACTGTATTTATGATGTGTTTGCAGTTATTCTGTGTCTCTAGCTTCAACACAGTGATATATATATATATGCTCACTGATTTTTTGGTACATGCCCAGGGCAATTATCATTATGAGGATTTATTTCCAGATGTGCTAGAGGTAGTGTTGTGAAATACTTTAACACACTGGATTGCAGGTTTAAACCCCCTGCACTCTTACTCCTTAAAAACCAACAAATGCAATTTACGAATGCAATACGAATGCCCCCGGCCGTCCCTCTTAATCATGGCCCCAGAGGACAAGATGCAAAGGAAAAGCTACAAACCCTGACAGCTACTCACCCAGCCATCCCCCACAGCTGCCAATCTCCAACACCTCCCCCATTAACACCTCCAGCACTGAAAGTGCTATGTGCACCATCCCCCAGGCCAGGCTGACCAGGCCAGTGCAACACACTTGATCATTATATTATTAGAATCTATTCTACTTAAATTATTACATTCTACACAATTGGAGTTCATTTTAAAAGTAAAAGGTAATGAAAGGAATGCATTTTCATAAGAAAGATAATACCGATATGCATGTGATAATCTTCCTTATATCATGTAGTGCGTCATTTGGTCACTTTGTGAGCTTGAAATACAAAGAAAATCATGTTCAATGGTACAAGATAAATACAAATCTTAAGCTTTTATTTTAATTAGATTTGTTTATAAAGCATAAGCAATCATTTATTACATTAATATATGTGAAAATAACGTTTTAGCATCATACGTTTAGTATATTTAGTCTCTAATGCTGAAAGAAATGATCATTTGTTTAACATGCACGGGTCTGTCTCAATGGATGCAGTGCTCCTGAAAGGGCTCTCAAACCCTACATTTCAGATGCTTAGCTGTATCCCTCACATGTGGCACCTCAGAATGACTTCTACTTTATTCTACTTAAATTATTACATTATACACAATTTGAGTTCATTTTAAAAAGTAAAAGGTAATGAAAGGAATGGAAGATATGTAGCAATCACATTGTAACAGAGGTGACAGTGACTTAATGCTTGTATTAAGCATTAGTACCTAAGTCCACTAGTGGACTTCTGGTACCTTTAGGGTACGGTGCTCCCTGAAGGGCTCTCAAACCCCGCATTTGAGATGCCTAGCTGTATCGCTGATGTGTTGCACCTCAGAATCACTTTTAAACCTTACCTCTGGTATCTTTAATCCCTATTGCTCAACGCATGGTAAAAGTATCGCATACATGTGTCTGAAAATGAGCAATGGGCCCCTGAGAGACTCATTTGCCTGTTTCACAAATGATCATATTTGACTAGAGATTCTGTTTGGGATTCAGTTGTGCATTCTGACAGCAATCCCTTTCAAAAAACGATACATTCTGGATGAGTTCAAAGGTGCAGGAACACTGTATTTAGGATGTGTTTGCAGTTATTCTGTATCTCTAGCTTCAACACAGTGATATATATATATGCTCCCTGATCTTTTGGTACATGCCCAGGGCAATAATCATTATGAGGTTTTATTTCCAGATGTGCTAGAGGTAGTGTTGTGAAATACTTCATCACACTGGATTGCAGGTTTAAACCCCCTGCACTATTACTCCTTAAAAACCAACAAATGCAATTTACGAATGCAATACGAATGCCCCCGGCCGTCCCTCTTAATCATGGCCACAGAGGACAAGATGCAAAGGAAAAGCTACAAACCCTGATAGCTACTCACCCAGCCATCCCCCACAGCTGCCAATCTCCAACACCTCCCCCATTAACACCTCCAGCACTGAAAGTGCTATGTGCACCATCCCCCAGGCCAGGCTGACCAGGCCAGTGCAACATACTGGATCATTATATTATTGGAATCTATTCTACTTAAATTATTACATTCTACACAATTGGAGTTCATTTTAAAAGTAAAAGGTAATGAAAGGAATGCATTTTCATAAGAAAGATAATACCGATATGCATGTGATAATCTTCCTTATATCATGTAGTGCGTCATTTGGTCACTTTGTGAGCTTGAAATACAAAGAAAATCATGTTCTATGGTAAAAGATAAATACAAAACTTAAGCTTTTATTTTAATTAGATTTGTTTATAAAGCATAAGCAATCATTTATTACATTAATATATGTGAAAATAACGTTTTAGCATCATACGTTTAGTATATTTAGTCTCTAATGCTGAAAGAAATGATCATTTGTTTAACATGCACGGGTCTGTCTCAATGGATGCAGTGCTCCTGAAAGGGCTCTCAAACCCTACATTTCAGATGCTTAGCTGTATCCCTCACATGTGGCACCTCAGAATGACTTCTACTTTATTCTACTTAAATTATTACATTATACACAATTTGAGTTCATTTTAAAAAGTAAAAGGTAATGAAAGGAATGGAAGATATATAGCAATCACATTGTAACAGGAGTGACAGTGACTTAATGCTTGTATTAAGCATTAGTACCTAAGTCCACTAGTGGACTTCTGGTACCTTTAGGGTACGGTGCTCCCTGAAGGGCTCTCAAACCCCGCATTTCAGATGCCTAGCTGTATCGCTGATGTGTTGCACCTCAGAATCACTTTTAAACCTTACCTCTGGTATCTTTAATCCCTATTGCTCAAGCATGGTAAAAGTATCGCATACATGTGTCTGAAAATGAGCAATGGGCCCCTGAGAGACTCATTTGCCTGTTTCACAAATGAACATATTTGACTAGAGATTCTGTTTGGGATTCAGTTGTGCATTCTGACTGCAATCCCTTTCAAAAAACGATACATTCTGGATGAGTTCAAAGTTGCAGGAACACTGTATTTAGGATGTCTTTGCAGATATTCTGTGTCTCTAGCTTCAACACAGTGATATATATATATGCTCACTGATTTTTTGGTACATGCCCAAGTCAATAATCATTATGAGGATTTATTTCCAGATGTGCTAGAGGTAGTGTTGTGAAATACTTCATCACACTGGATTGCAGGTTTAAACCCCCTGCACTCTTACTCCTTAAAAACCAACAAATGCAGATATGTAGCAATCACATTGTAACAGGGGTGACAGTGACTTAATGCTTGTACTAAGCATTAGTACCAAAGTCCACTAGTGGACTTCTGGTACCTTTAGGGTACGGTGTTCCTTGAAGGGCTCTCAAACCCCGCATTTCAGATGCCTAGCTGTATCGCTGATGTGTTGCACCTCAGAATCACTTTTAAACCTTACATCTGGTATCTTTAATCCCTATTGCTCAACACATGGTGAAAGTATCGCATACATGTGTCTGAAAATGAGCAATGGGCCCCTGAGAGACTCATTTGCCTGTTTCACAAATGATCACATTTGACTAGAGATTCTGTTTGGGATTCAGTTGTGCATTCTGACAGCAATCCCTTTCAAAAAACGATACATTCTGGATGAGTTCAAAGGTGCAGGAACACTGTATTTAGGATGTCTTTGCAGATATTCTGTGTCTCTAGCTTCAACACAGTGATATATATATATATGCTCACTGATTTTTTGGTACATGCCAAGGGCAATAATCATTATGAGGATTTATTTCCAGATGTGCTAGAGGTAGTGTTGTGAAATACTTCAACACACTGGATTGCGGGTTTAAACCCCCTGCACTCTTACTCGTTAAAAACCAACAAATGCAATTCACTACTAAAAATTACTGCATTTTCTCCTCGAAAGAGCTCTCAATTAATGAAATGCCCCATTGAACTGGCCCTGATTATACAATGCAAGGAGAAGTCTTCTAAGCCAATACTTGTAACCAGAAAGAGGCTGTATTTCAATTATACAATATACAAAACAATACCATTTAACACAAAGATATAGTCCACACCTCAGCATGCACATGATGAGATTCTTGATATTAGATTAGTAAAAACAATATCAATGCACTGAGAGACGCTTAAGAATAAAGATGCATCAGCCTGACTGCATATTAGTTTTAAAGGGTTATCAGCAAATGCATTTAAAAGAAAAAATGTAAAGTCTTACCTCTTGATCGTAGTGGTGATTCAATATCCAGGACCTTAGTCAAGTCTCAGAGTTACTGTACCTCCTGTCTCAATTACAGGTGAAAAGTGAAAGGTATATTGCACTCAGCAGAAAGTTACCCCGAGCAAAGATTCCACCCATCCCAGAAAACAGCACTCCCCTTTGGCAAAGCAGTGGGTGGAGGAAGCCTTTGCTACCATTATCAAACACAGAAATCGTTATAATTTAATTTTAAAAACATGGCTAAGCATGGGTTTAAAGTATATTCAACGGTGCAGGTGCATTCAAAGAAATAGAGTTTCCCAAGCCCTCAGAAAGAATTACCATTTCTAAAGATGTCTAGTTTCAAGCATTAACATCCAAACTACCTGTCTTAGCTGGAGCAGGGAGTTTGCTAAGCCACCTGAAAGAATTACCATATCCAAAGATGTCTAGTTTCAAGCATTACCATCCAAAGTACCTGTCTTAGCTGGGCCAGGTAGTTTGCCAAGCCATGTGAAAGAATTACCATTTCCAAAGAAGTCTGTTGTAAGCCAGGTTCAATCATGACCATCCAAAATACCGGTCGTCCCTTTGGGCGAGAGGGTTTCCTGTGTGTCTAGGATGTGTTCTTCCCTTAAACTTGGCCCTGATTATACAATAAAGGATAAGTAACCAGAAAGAGGTGGTATTTCAATTTTACAGTACATAAAAAATACATATATTCCACAGCTCAGCGTGCACATGGTGAGATTCCTGATATTAGATTAATAAAAAATATCAAGGTACTGAAGCTAATTAATAAAGATGCTTTTGACTGACTGGACCTTGGAGCAAGGTGTGTAAATTACAACAGACATTTGTAGAAATGGTAATTCTTTCAGGTGGCTTGGCAAATTTACTGCCCCACCTAAGACAAGTACTTTGGATGTTAATGCTTGAAACTAGACATCACAACTGATCGTATTTTACTAGAGATTCTGTTTAGGATTCAGATGTGCATTCGGACAGCAATCCCTTTCAAGAAATGATACGTTCTGGATGAGGTCAAAGGTGCTGGAACACTGTATTTAGGATGCGATTGTGTGTCTCCTGCTTCAACGCAGTGATATACTGTATATTGATGTGTTCCTGTAATTTCTTGGTACATGCCCAGGGCAGTAAGCAGTCTGAGGATTTATTTCCAGACGGCATAGAGCAGTGAAGCAGTGAACTAGTGCAACACACTGGATCATTATATGATTAGAATCTATTCTACTTAAATTATTACATTATACACAATTTGAGTTCATTTTAAAAAGTAAAAGGTAATGAAAGGAATGCATTTTCATAAGAAAGATAATATCGATATGCATGTGATAATCGTCCTTATATCATGTAGTGCGTCATTTGCACACTTTGTGGGCTTGAAATACAAAGAAAATCATGTTCTATGGTACAAGATAAATACAAAACTTAAGCTTTTTTTAATTAGATTTGTTTATAAAGCATAAGCATTACATTACATTAATATATGTGAAAATAACATTTTAGAATCATACGTTTAGTATATTTAGTCCCTAATGCTGAAGGAAATGATCATTTGTTTAACATGCACAGGTGTGTCTCAAAGGATGCATTGCTCCTGAAGGGCTCTCAAACCCTGCATTTCAGATGCCTAGCTGTATCCTTCAAATGTGGCACCTCAGAATGACTTCTAACCTTACCTGTGGTGTCTATAATCCCTATTGCTTAATGCATGGTGAAAGCTTTGTATATATGTGTCTAACAATAAGGAATGGGCCCCTGTGACACTCATTTGCCTGTTTCACAAATTATCATATTTTACTAGAGATTCTGTTTGGGATTCAGATGTGCATTTGGACAGCAATCCCTTTCGAAGAATGTTACGTTCTGGATGAGGTCAAAGGTGCAAGAACACTGTGTTTAGGATGTGTTTGCAGTGATTCTGTGTCTCTAGCTTCAACACAGTGATATATATATATATGCTCAGTGATTTATAGGTACATGCCCAGGGCAATAAGTAGACTGAGGATTTATTTCCAGACGGCATAGAGCTTTGATGCAGTGAAGTAGTGCAACACACTTTATCATTACATTATAAGAATCTATTCTACTTAAATCATTAGGTAGGTTAGGGTTACGGTTAGGTGCAGGAGCACTGTATTTAGGATGTGTTTATATATATATATATGCTCACTGATTTTTTGGTACATGCCCAGGGCAATAATCATTATGAGGATTTATTTCCAGATGTGCTAGAGGTAGTGTTGTGAAATACTTCATCACACTGGATTGCAGGTTTAAACCCCCTGCACTCTTACTCCTTAAAAACCAACAAATGCAGATATGTAGCAATCACATTGTAACAGGGATGACTGTGACTTAATTCTTGTACTAGTAAACTTCTGGTACCTTTAGGGTACGGTGTTCCCTGAAGGGCTCTCAAACCCCGCATTTCAGATGCCTAGCTGTATCGCTGATGTGTTGCACCTCAGAATCACTTTTAAACCTTACCTCTGGTATCTTTAATCCCTATTGCCCAACGCATGGTGAACGTATTGCATACATGTGTCTGAAAATGAGCAATGGGCCCCTGAGAGACTCATTTGCCTGTTTCACAAATGATCATATTTGACTAGAGATTCTGTTTGGGATTCAGTTGTGCATTCTGACAGCAATCCCTTTCAAGAAATGATACGTTCTGGATGAGGTCAAAGGTGCTGGAACACTGTATTTCGGATGCGATTGTGTGTCTCCTGTAATGTCTTGGTACATGCCCAGGGCAGTGGCATATATAGATGTGCTCCTGTAATGTCTTGGTACATGCCCAGGGCAGTAAGCAGTCTGAGGATTTATTTCCAGACGGCATAGAGCAGTGAAGCAGTGAAGTAGTGCAACACACTGGATCATTATATTATTAGAATGTATTTGTTTAACATGCACGGGTCTGTCTCAATGGATGCAGTGCTCCTTAAAGGGCTCTCAAACCCTGCATTTCAGATGCCTAGCTGTGTCCCTCACATGTGGCACCTCAGAATGACTTCTACTTTATTCTACCTAAATTATTACATTATACCCAATTTGAGTTCATTTTTAAAAGTAAAAGGTAATGAAAGGAATGGAAGATATGTAGCAATCACATTGTAACAGGGGTGGCAGTGACTTAATGCTTGTACTAAGCATTAGTACCTAAGTCCACTAGTTGACTTCTGGTACCTTTAGGGTACGGTGTTCCCTGAAGGGCTCTCAAACCCCGCATTTCAGATGCCTAGCTGTATCGCTGATGTGTTGCACCTCAGAATCACTTTTAAACCTTACATCTGGTATCTTTAATCCCTATTGCTCAACGCATGGTAAAAGTATTGCATACATGTGTCTGAAAAAGAGCAATGGGCCCATGAGAGACTCATTTGCCTGTTTCACAAATGAACATATTTGACTAGAGATTCTGTTTGGGATTCAGTTGTGCATTCTGACTGCAATCCCTTTCAAAAAACGATACATTCTGGATGAGTTCAAAGTTGCAGGAACACTGTATTTATGATGTGTTTGCAGTTATTCTGTGTCTCTAGCTTCAACACAGTGATATATATATATATATGCTCACTGATTTTTTGGTACATGCCCAGGGCAATAATCATTATGAGGATTTATTTCCAGATGTGCTAGAGGTAGTGTTGTGAAATACTTCATCACACTGGATTGCAGGTTTAAACCCCCTGCACTCTTACTCCTTAAAAACCAACAAATGCAGACACATATTCGCATCCGAAATACAGTGTTCCAGCACCTTTGACCTCATCCAGAACGTATCATTTCTTGAAAGGGATTGCTGTCCGAATGCACATCTGAATCCCAAACAGAATCTCTAGTAAAATACGATCAGTTGTGATGTCTAGTTTCAAGCATTAACATCCAAAGTATCTGTCTTAGGTGGGGCAGTAAATTTGCCAAGCCACCTGAAAGATTTACCATTTCTAAAGATGTCTGTTGTAATTTACACACCTTGCTCCAAGGTCCAGTCAGTCAAAAGCATCTTTATTAATTAGCCTCAGTGCCTTGATATTTTTAATTAATCTAATATCAGGAATGTGATATTGTATCACTGTGGAATGTATGTATTTTTTATGTACTGTAAAATCGAAATACCACCTCTTTCTGGTTACTTATCCTTTATTGTATAATCAGGGCCAAGTTTAAGGGAAGAACACATCCTAGACACACAGGAAACCCTCTCGCCCAAAGGGACGACCGGTACTTTGGATGGTCATGATTGAACCTGGCTTACAACAGACTTCTTTGGAAATGGTAATTCTTTCACATGGCTTGGCAAACTACCTGGCCCAGCTAAGACAGGTACTTTGGATGGTAATGCTTGAAACTAGACATCTTTGGATATGGTAATTCTTTCAGGTGGCTTAGCAAACTCCCTGCTCCAGCTAAGACAGGTAGTTTGGATGTTAATGCTTGAAACTAGACATCTTTAGAAATGGTAATTCTTTCTGAGGGCTTGGGAAACTCTATTTCTTTGAATGCACCTGCACCGTTGAATATACTTTAAACCCATGCTTAGCCATGTTTTTAAAATTAAATTATAACGATTTCTGTGTTTGATAATGGTAGCAAAGGCTTCCTCCACCCACTGCTTTGCCAAAGGGGAGTGCTGTTTTCTGGGATGGGTGGAATCTTTGCTCGGGGTAACTTTCTGCTGAGTGCAATATACCTTTCACTTTTCACCTGTAATTGAGACAGGAGGTACAGTAACTCTGAGACTTGACTAAGGTCCTGGATATTGAATCACCACTACGATCAAGAGGTAAGACTTTACATTTTTTCTTTTAAATGCATTTGCTGATAACCCTTTAAAACTAATATGCAGTCAGGCTGATGCATCTTTATTCTTAAGCGTCTCTCAGTGCATTGATATTGTTTTTACTAATCTAATATCAAGAATCTCATCATGTGCATGCTGAGGTGTGGACTATATCTTTGTGTTAAATGGTATTGTTTTGTATATTGTATAATTGAAATACAGCCTCTTTCTGGTTACAAGTATTGGCTTAGAAGACTTCTCCTTGCATTGTATAATCAGGGCCAGTTCAATGGGGCATTTCATTAATTGAGAGCTCTTTCGAGGAGAAAATGCAGTAATTTTTAGTAGTGAATTGCATTTGTTGGTTTTTAACGAGTAAGAGTGCAGGGGGTTTAAACCTGCAATCCAGTGTGTTGAAGTATTTCACAACACTACCTCTAGCACATCTGGAAATAAATCCTCATAATGATTATTGCCCTTGGCATGTACCAAAAAATCAGTGAGCATATATATATATATCACTGTGTTGAAGCTAGAGACACAGAATATCTGCAAAGACATCCTAAATACAGTGTTCCTGCACCTTTGAACTCATCCAGAATGTATCGTTTTTTGAAAGGGATTGCTGTCAGAATGCACAACTGAATCCCAAACAGAATCTCTAGTCAAATGTGATCATTTGTGAAACAGGCAAATGAGTCTCTCAGGGGCCCATTGCTCATTTTCAGACACATGTATGCGATACTTTCACCATGTGTTGAGCAATAGGGATTAAAGATACCAGATGTAAGGTTTAAAAGTGATTCTGAGGTGCAACACATCAGCGATACAGCTAGGCATCTGAAATGCGGGGTTTGAGAGCCCTTCAAGGAACACCGTACCCTAAAGGTACCAGAAGTCCACTAGTGGACTTTGGTACTAATGCTTAGTACAAGCATTAAGTCACTGTCACCCCTGTTACAATGTGATTGCTACATATCTGCATTTGTTGGTTTTTAAGGAGTAAGAGTGCAGGGGGTTTAAACCTGCAATCCAGTGTGATGAAGTATTTCACAACACTACCTCTAGCACATCTGGAAATAAATCCTCATAATGATTATTGACTTGGGCATGTACCAAAAAATCAGTGAGCATATATATATATCACTGTGTTGAAGCTAGAGACACAGAATATCTGCAAAGACATCCTAAATACAGTGTTCCTGCAACTTTGAACTCATCCAGAATGTATTGTTTTTTGAAAGGGATTGCTGTCAGAATGCACAACTGAATCCCAAACAGAATCTCTAGTCAAATGTGATCATTTGTGAAACAGGCAAATGAGTCTCTCAGGGGCCCATTGCTCATTTTCAGACACATGTATGCGATACTTTCACCATGTGTTGAGCAATAGGGATTAAAGATACCAGAGGTAAGGTTTAAAAGTGATTCTGAGGTGCAACACATCAGCGATACAGCTATGCATCTGAAATGCGGGGTTTGAGAGCCCTTCAGGGAACACTGTACCCTAAAGGTACCAGAAGTCCATTAGTGGACTTATGTACTAATGCTTAGTACAAGCAAAAAGTCACTGTCACCCCTGTTACAATGTGATTGCTACATATCTTTCATTCCTTTCATTACCTTTTACTTTTAAAAATGAACTCAAATTATGTATAATGTAATAATTTAAGCAGAATAAAGTAGAAGTCATTCTGAGGTGCCACATGTGAGGGATACAGCTAATCATCTGAAATGCAGGGTTTGAGAGCCCTTTCAGGAGCACTGCATCCATTGAGACAGACCCGTGCATGTTAAACAAATAGATTCTAATAATATAATGATCCAGTGTGTTGCACTACTTCACTGCTTCACTGCTCTATGCCGTCTGGAAATATATCCTCAGACTGCTTACTGCCCTGGGCATGTACCAAGACATTACAGGAGCACATCTATATATGCCACTGCGTTGAAGCAGGAGACACACATTCGCATCCGAAATACAGTGTTCCAGCACCTTTGACCTCATCCAGAACGTATCATTTCTTGAAAGGGATTGCTGTCCGAATGCACATCTGAATCCCAAACAGAATCTCTAGTAAAATACGATCATTTGTGAAACAGGCAAATGAGTCTCTCAGGGGCCCATTGCTCATTTTCAGACACATGTATGCAATACTTTTACCATGCGTTGAGCAATAGGGATTAAAGATACCAGAGGTAAGGTTTAAAAGTGATTCTGAGGTGCAACACATCAGCGATACAGCTAGGCATCTGAAATTCGGGGTTTGAGAGCCCTTCAAGGAACAGTTTGAAGTGCAGGAACACTGTGTTTGCAGTTATTCTGTGTCTCTAGCTTCAACACAGTGATATATATATATGCTCACTGATTTTTTGGTACATGCCCAGGGCAATAATCATTATGAGGATTTATTTCCAGAGGTGCTAGAGGTAGTGTTGTGAAATACTTCACTACACTGGATTGCAGGTTTAAACCCCCTGCACTCTTACTCCTTAAAAAACAACAAATGCAGATATGTAGCAATCATATTGTAGCAGACACTCGTTTGCCTTTTTCACAAATGATCATATTTTTCTAGAGATTCTGTTTGGGATACGGATGTGCATTCTGACAGCAATCTCTTTCAAAAAATGATTTTACCTTATCGCGGCTTTGCCCTTCTTGCCTCTTTGGACAAGATCTCCATCTTGTGGTCGTTGTTGGTAATGTCTGGACAATATCTCCATCTTGTGGTCGTTGTTGGTAATGTCTTCTTATGCCCTTTTTTATTTCAATTCTCTATTAGTTGATTCTAGAATCTCTACAATAGAGTTGAAAACATCAGTTTTATAGCAGACAATATGACATTATTTATAGTCCAATTAGGAATTTATTACCCTGTTTTTAACATAATAACAAATTAAAATTGATTTAAACTAAGTTTGGAACACCAGGGAACATAAAAAAAGATTTTTAGGAAAACCATGAGGTTCTCTGTGTCCTATGCCTGTAAGGGGAGGAAGCTAGAATCCTTTGATTTTTCAAAATTTGAAAATAAACATCATATAACAACAGCTTTCATTCCTAGGAGTGAAAAATAACCATTTTTGAAGACATAGTAGTTTCTAAAACACTACAATGAAGTTAAAAACATCAGTTATATTACATTATTTTTAGTGAAATTAGTCATTTATTTCACTATTTTTAAAATAATCTCTAATTAGAAGTGATTAGAATTAAGTTTGGAACAACAAGGAACACAAAAAAAAAGATTTTAAGAAAAAAATTATGTCTTCAGTGCCAGGTGCCTGCAAGGGGAGAAAGCTAGAATCCTACCCAGGCTCCTGGAGCTCTGGCCTGGCTAAAGGAGGCCGAATCCATCCCCTTCAAAGCTCCATGAAA
>NW_028296921.1:165000-167500 GCF_055471065.1 Atractosteus spatula | reverse complement strand
TGACCAGGCCCCTATAAAGCCGATCGTAAAAAAGACTAAGTCCCCCGGGTGACCAGGCCCCTATAAAGCCGATCGTAAAAAAGACTAAGTCCCCCGGGTGACCAGGCCCCTATAAAGCCGATCGTAAAAAAGACTAAGTCCCCCGGGTGACCAGGCCCCTATAAAGCCGGTCGTAAAAAAGACTAAGTCCCCCGGGTGACCAGGCCCCTATAAAGCCGATCGTAAAAAAGACTAAGTCCCCCGGGTGACCAGGCCCCTATAAAGCCGATCGTAAAAAAGACTAAGTCCCCCGGGTGACCAGGCCTCCGAAAAGCCGATCGTAAAAAAGACTAAGTCCCCCGGGTGACCAGGCCCCTATAAAGCCGATCGTAAAAAAGACTAAGTCCCCCGGGTGACCAGGCCCCTATAAAGCCGGTCGTAAAAAAGACTAAGTCCCCCGGGTGACCAGGCCCCTATAAAGCCGGTCGTAAAAAAGACTAAGTCCCCCGGGTGACCAGGCCCCTATAAAGCCGATCGTAAAAAAGACTAAGTCCCCCGGGTGACCAGGCCCCTATAAAGCCGATCGTAAAAAAGACTAAGTCCCCCGGGTGACCAGGCCCCTTTAAAGCCGATCGTAAAAAAGACTAAGTCCCCCGGGTGACCAGGCCCCTATAAAGCCGATCGTAAAAAAGACTAAGTCCCCCGGGTGACCAGGCCCCTATAAAGCCGATCGTAAAAAAGACTAAGTCCCCCGGGTGACCAGGCCCCTATAAAGCCGATCGTAAAAAAGACTAAGTCCCCCGGGTGACCAGGCCCCTTTAAAGCCGATCGTAAAAAAGACTAAGTCCAGCGGGTGACCAGGCGTCCCGAATCTGTCGGGGGTGACCAGGTGGCCGGCCCGCTGGACGGCGCTGAATGGGTCTAAATAATCGGAAGGGGGCTTAAGTCTGCAGCAGGGGGCATGGCCGGAGTCCATCCCCAGGCGGGGGGCATATTTCCCGGGCAGGGAGGCTTGGATCCCCCTGTCTGAACCGAAAGCACTGCTCGCGGTCGAACCGGGAGCCGGGTGCCTCAGACGCCGCTGCTGTGGTGCTTTTCCCCTTTTCACAAGCCTGGAGGCTTGGCCCAGGCCTAGCAGGAGGCATGCAACCGCCTGAGAGCGCTCCCGGGGTGAAAAAAAGACTTTTTCGTTTTCATGGAGCTTTTAAGGGGATGAATCCACCCCGCTCAAGCCCAGGCAGAGCTCCACAAGCTGGGCTTGGATTCCAGGTTCGCTCCCTTGCAGGCACCGGGTACGGAAGTTGCGGTGGCGTATCTCCGGGTATGTGGGAGTACCGAAAGTCGAGTGGTGTGGTCCCGGGTATGTGGGAGGACCGATTCTGGAGTGGTGTGGTCCCGGGTATGTGGCAGGACCGAAACTCGGGTGGCTTTGTCCCAGGCACGTGGGCAGGCCGAGTCAGCGGTGGCGTGGTCCCGGGTACGAGGGAGAGGCCGAAACAGGGGTGGCCTCTCCCCAGGCACGCAGGGAGCCTGTCAGAGGGCGGCCAGCCCCGCAGCTGTGCGGGGGGCGCCCTCGGCACCCCGGCCTGTCCCAGGGCAGGCGGGGGAGCCTGACAGAGGGCGGCCAGCCCCGCAGGTGTGCGGGGGGCGCCCTCGGCACCCCGGCCTGCCCCAGGGCAGGCGGGGGAGCCTGACAGAGGGCGGCCAGCCCCGCAGGTGTGCGGGGGGCGCCCTCGGCACCCCGGCCTGTCCCAGGGCAGGCGGGGGAGCCTGACAGAGGGCGGCCAGCCCCGCAGGTGTGCGGGGGGCGCCCTCGGCACCCCGGCCTGCCCCAGGGCAGGCGGGGGAGCCTGACAGAGGGCGGCCAGCCCCGCAGGTGTGCGGGCTGAGCCCTCGGCACCCCGGCCTGTCCCAGGGCAGGCGGGGGAGCCTGACAGAGGGCGGCCAGCCCCGCAGGTGTGCGGGGGGCGCCCTCGGCACCCCGGCCTGCCCCAGGGCAGGCGGGGGAGCCTGACAGAGGGCGGCCAGCCCCGCAGGTGTGCGGGGGGCGCCCTCGGCACCCCGGCCTGCCCCAGGGCAGGCGGGGGAGCCTGACAGAGGGCGGCCAGCCCCGCAGCTGTGCGGGCTGAGCCCTCGGCACCCCGGCCTGCCCCAGGGCAGGCGGGGGAGCCTGACAGAGGGCGGCCAGCCCCGCAGGTGTGCGGGGGGCGCCCTCGGCACCCCGGCCTGCCCCAGGGCAGGCGGGGGAGCCTGACAGAGGGCGGCCAGCCCCGCAGGTGTGCGGGCTGAGCCCTCGGCACCCCGGCCTGCCCCAGGGCAGGCGGGGGAGCCTGACAGAGGGCGGCCAGCCCCGCAGGTGTGCGGGGGGCGCCCTCGGCACCCCGGCCTGCCCCAGGGCAGGCGGGGGAGCCTGACAGAGGGCGGCCAGCCCCGCAGCTGTGCGGGCTGAGCCCTCGGCACCCCGGCCTGCCCCAGGGCAGGCGGGGGAGCCTGACAGAGGGCGGCCAGCCCCGCAGGTGTG
>NW_028296921.1:142500-145000 GCF_055471065.1 Atractosteus spatula | reverse complement strand
AGGCCCCTATAAAGCCGATCGTAAAAAAGACTAAGTCCCCCGGGTGACCAGGCCCCTATAAAGCCGATCGTAAAAAAGACTAAGTCCCCCGGGTGACCAGGCCCCTATAAAGCCGGTCGTAAAAAAGACTAAGTCCCCCGGGTGACCAGGCCCCTATAAAGCCGATCGTAAAAAAGACTAAGTCCCCCGGGTGACCAGGCCCCTATAAAGCCGATCGTAAAAAAGACTAAGTCCCCCGGGTGACCAGGCCTCCGAAAAGCCGATCGTAAAAAAGACTAAGTCCCCCGGATGACCAGGCCCCTATAAAGCCGATCGTAAAAAAGACTAAGTCCCCCGGGTGACCAGGCCCCTATAAAGCCGATCGTAAAAAAGACTAAGTCCCCCGGGTGACCAGGCCCCTATAAAGCCGATCGTAAAAAAGACTAAGTCCCCCGGGTGACCAGGCCCCTATAAAGCCGGTCGTAAAAAAGACTAAGTCCCCCGGGTGACCAGGCCCCTATAAAGCCGATCGTAAAAAAGACTAAGTCCCCCGGGTGACCAGGCCCCTATAAAGCCGATCGTAAAAAAGACTAAGTCCCCCGGGTGACCAGGCCTCCGAAAAGCCGATCGTAAAAAAGACTAAGTCCCCCGGGTGACCAGGCCCCTATAAAGCCGATCGTAAAAAAGACTAAGTCCCCCGGGTGACCAGGCCCCTATAAAGCCGGTCGTAAAAAAGACTAAGTCCCCCGGGTGACCAGGCCCCTATAAAGCCGGTCGTAAAAAAGACTAAGTCCCCCGGGTGACCAGGCCCCTATAAAGCCGATCGTAAAAAAGACTAAGTCCCCCGGGTGACCAGGCCCCTATAAAGCCGATCGTAAAAAAGACTAAGTCCCCCGGGTGACCAGGCCCCTTTAAAGCCGATCGTAAAAAAGACTAAGTCCCCCGGGTGACCAGGCCCCTATAAAGCCGATCGTAAAAAAGACTAAGTCCCCCGGGTGACCAGGCCCCTATAAAGCCGATCGTAAAAAAGACTAAGTCCCCCGGGTGACCAGGCCCCTATAAAGCCGATCGTAAAAAAGACTAAGTCCCCCGGGTGACCAGGCCCCTTTAAAGCCGATCGTAAAAAAGACTAAGTCCAGCGGGTGACCAGGCGTCCCGAATCTGTCGGGGGTGACCAGGTGGCCGGCCCGCTGGACGGCGCTGAATGGGTCTAAATAATCGGAAGGGGGCTTAAGTCTGCAGCAGGGGGCATGGCCGGAGTCCATCCCCAGGCGGGGGGCATATTTCCCGGGCAGGGAGGCTTGGATCCCCCTGTCTGAACCGAAAGCACTGCTCGCGGTCGAACCGGGAGCCGGGTGCCTCAGACGCCGCTGCTGTGGTGCTTTTCCCCTTTTCACAAGCCTGGAGGCTTGGCCCAGGCCTAGCAGGAGGCATGCAACCGCCTGAGAGCGCTCCCGGGGTGAAAAAAAGACTTTTTCGTTTTCATGGAGCTTTTAAGGGGATGAATCCACCCCGCTCAAGCCCAGGCAGAGCTCCACAAGCTGGGCTTGGATTCCAGGTTCGCTCCCTTGCAGGCACCGGGTACGGAAGTTGCGGTGGCGTATCTCCGGGTATGTGGGAGTACCGAAAGTCGAGTGGTGTGGTCCCGGGTATGTGGGAGGACCGATTCTGGAGTGGTGTGGTCCCGGGTATGTGGCAGGACCGAAACTCGGGTGGCTTTGTCCCAGGCACGTGGGCAGGCCGAGTCAGCGGTGGCGTGGTCCCGGGTACGAGGGAGAGGCCGAAACAGGGGTGGCCTCTCCCCAGGCACGCAGGGAGCCTGTCAGAGGGCGGCCAGCCCCGCAGCTGTGCGGGGGGCGCCCTCGGCACCCCGGCCTGTCCCAGGGCAGGCGGGGGAGCCTGACAGAGGGCGGCCAGCCCCGCAGGTGTGCGGGGGGCGCCCTCGGCACCCCGGCCTGCCCCAGGGCAGGCGGGGGAGCCTGACAGAGGGCGGCCAGCCCCGCAGGTGTGCGGGGGGCGCCCTCGGCACCCCGGCCTGTCCCAGGGCAGGCGGGGGAGCCTGACAGAGGGCGGCCAGCCCCGCAGGTGTGCGGGGGGCGCCCTCGGCACCCCGGCCTGCCCCAGGGCAGGCGGGGGAGCCTGACAGAGGGCGGCCAGCCCCGCAGGTGTGCGGGCTGAGCCCTCGGCACCCCGGCCTGTCCCAGGGCAGGCGGGGGAGCCTGACAGAGGGCGGCCAGCCCCGCAGGTGTGCGGGGGGCGCCCTCGGCACCCCGGCCTGCCCCAGGGCAGGCGGGGGAGCCTGACAGAGGGCGGCCAGCCCCGCAGGTGTGCGGGGGGCGCCCTCGGCACCCCGGCCTGCCCCAGGGCAGGCGGGGGAGCCTGACAGAGGGCGGCCAGCCCCGCAGCTGTGCGGGCTGAGCCCTCGGCACCCCGGCCTGCCCCAGGGCAGGCGGGGGAGCCTGACAGAGGGCGGCCAGCCCCGCAGGTGTGCGGGGGGCGCCCTCGGCACCCCGGCCTGCCC
>NW_028296921.1:62500-85000 GCF_055471065.1 Atractosteus spatula | reverse complement strand
CCTTTAGCCAGGCCAGAGCTCCAGGAGCCTGGGTAGGATTCTAGCTTTCTCCCCTTGCAGGCACCTGGCACTGAAGAAAAAAATTTTTTCCTTAAAATCTTTTTTTTTGTGTTCCTTGTTGTTCCAAACTTAATTCTAATCACTTCTAATTAGAGATTTTATTAAAAATAGTGCAATAAATGACTAATTTCACAAAAAATAACGTAATATAAAAAGGAGGTTTTTAACTCTATTGTAGTGTTTTAGAAACTAATATGTCTTCAAAAATGGTTGTTTTTCACTCCTAGGAATGACAACTGTTGTTATATGATGTTTTTTTTTCAAATTTTAAATGATCATTTTTCATGGAGCTTTGAAGGGGATGGATTCGGCCTCCTTTAGCCAGGCCAGAGCTCCAGGAGCCTGGGTAGGATTCTAGCTTTCTCCCCTTGCAGGCACCTGGCACTGAAGAAATTTTTTTTTTCCTTAAAATCTTTATTTTTGTGTTCCTTGTTGTTCCAAACTTAATTCTAATCACTTCTAATTAGAGATTTTATTAAAAATAGTGCAATAAATGACTAATTTCACAAAAAATAATGCAATATAAAACGGAGGTTTTTAACTTTATTGTAGTGTCTTAGAAACTAATATGTCTTCAAAAATGTTTTTTTATCACTCCTAGGAGTGAAAACTGTTGTTATATGATGTTTTTTTTTTTCAAATTTTAAATGATCATTTTTCATGGAGCTTTGAAGGGGATGGATTCGGCCTCCTTTAGCCAGGCCAGAGCTCCAGGAGCCTGGGTAGGATTCTAGCTTTCTCCCCTTGCAGGCACCTGGCACTGAAGACATAATTTTTTTCTTAAAATCTTTTTTTTTGTGTTCCTTGTTGTTCCAAACTTAATTCTAATCACTTCTAATTAGAGATTATTTTAAAAATAGTGAAATAAATGACTAATTTCACTAAAAATAATGTAATATAACTGATGTTTTTAACTTCATTGTAGTGTTTTAGAAACTACTATGTCTTCAAAAATGGTTATTTTTCACTCCTAGGAATGAAAGCTGTTGTTATATGATGTTTATTTTCAAATTTTGAAAAATCAAAGGATTCTAGCTTCCTCCCCTTACAGGCATAGGACACAGAGAACCTCATGGTTTTCCTAAAAATCTTTTTTTATGTTCCCTGGTGTTCCAAACTTAGTTTAAATCAATTTTAATTTGTTATTATGTTAAAAACAGGGTAATAAATTCCTAATTGGACTATAAATAATGTCATATTGTCTGCTATAAAACTGATGTTTTCAACTCTATTGTAGAGATTCTAGAATCAACTAATAGAGAATTGAAATAAAAAAGGGCATAAGAAGACATTACCAACAACGACCACAAGATGGAGATATTGTCCAGACATTACCAACAACGACCACAAGATGGAGATCTTGTCCAAAGAGGCAAGAAGGGCAAAGCCGCGATAAGGTAAAATCATTTTTTGAAAGAGATTGCTGTCAGAATGCACATCCGTATCCCAAACAGAATCTCTAGAAAAATATGATCATTTGTGAAAAAGGCAAACGAGTGTCTGCTACAATATGATTGCTACATATCTGCATTTGTTGTTTTTTAAGGAGTAAGAGTGCAGGGGGTTTAAACCTGCAATCCAGTGTAGTGAAGTATTTCACAACACTACCTCTAGCACCTCTGGAAATAAATCCTCATAATGATTATTGCCCTGGGCATGTACCAAAAAATCAGTGAGCATATATATATATCACTGTGTTGAAGCTAGAGACACAGAATAACTGCAAACACAGTGTTCCTGCACTTCAAACTGTTCCTTGAAGGGCTCTCAAACCCCGAATTTCAGATGCCTAGCTGTATCGCTGATGTGTTGCACCTCAGAATCACTTTTAAACCTTACCTCTGGTATCTTTAATCCCTATTGCTCAACGCATGGTAAAAGTATTGCATACATGTGTCTGAAAATGAGCAATGGGCCCCTGAGAGACTCATTTGCCTGTTTCACAAATGATCGTATTTTACTAGAGATTCTGTTTGGGATTCAGATGTGCATTCGGACAGCAATCCCTTTCAAGAAATGATACGTTCTGGATGAGGTCAAAGGTGCTGGAACACTGTATTTCGGATGCGAATGTGTGTCTCCTGCTTCAACGCAGTGGCATATATAGATGTGCTCCTGTAATGTCTTGGTACATGCCCAGGGCAGTAAGCAGTCTGAGGATATATTTCCAGACGGCATAGAGCAGTGAAGCAGTGAAGTAGTGCAACACACTGGATCATTATATTATTAGAATCTATTTGTTTAACATGCACGGGTCTGTCTCAATGGATGCAGTGCTCCTGAAAGGGCTCTCAAACCCTGCATTTCAGATGATTAGCTGTATCCCTCACATGTGGCACCTCAGAATGACTTCTACTTTATTCTGCTTAAATTATTACATTATACATAATTTGAGTTCATTTTTAAAAGTAAAAGGTAATGAAAGGAATGAAAGATATGTAGCAATCACATTGTAACAGGGGTGACAGTGACTTTTTGCTTGTACTAAGCATTAGTACCTAAGTCCACTAATGGACTTCTGGTACCTTTAGGGTACAGTGTTCCCTGAAGGGCTCTCAAACCCCGCATTTCAGATGCATAGCTGTATCGCTGATGTGTTGCACCTCAGAATCACTTTTAAACCTTACCTCTGGTATCTTTAATCCCTATTGCTCAACACATGGTGAAAGTATCGCATACATGTGTCTGAAAATGAGCAATGGGCCCCTGAGAGACTCATTTGCCTGTTTCACAAATGATCACATTTGACTAGAGATTCTGTTTGGGATTCAGTTGTGCATTCTGACAGCAATCCCTTTCAAAAAACGATACATTCTGGATGAGTTCAAAGTTGCAGGAACACTGTATTTAGGATGTCTTTGCAGATATTCTGTGTCTCTAGCTTCAACACAGTGATATATATATATGCTCACTGATTTTTTGGTACATGCCCAAGTCAATAATCATTATGAGGATTTATTTCCAGATGTGCTAGAGGTAGTGTTGTGAAATACTTCATCACACTGGATTGCAGGTTTAAACCCCCTGCACTCTTACTCCTTAAAAACCAACAAATGCAGATATGTAGCAATCACATTGTAACAGGGGTGACAGTGACTTAATGCTTGTACTAAGCATTAGTACCAAAGTCCACTAGTGGACTTCTGGTACCTTTAGGGTACGGTGTTCCTTGAAGGGCTCTCAAACCCCGCATTTCAGATGCCTAGCTGTATCGCTGATGTGTTGCACCTCAGAATCACTTTTAAACCTTACATCTGGTATCTTTAATCCCTATTGCTCAACACATGGTGAAAGTATCGCATACATGTGTCTGAAAATGAGCAATGGGCCCCTGAGAGACTCATTTGCCTGTTTCACAAATGATCACATTTGACTAGAGATTCTGTTTGGGATTCAGTTGTGCATTCTGACAGCAATCCCTTTCAAAAAACGATACATTCTGGATGAGTTCAAAGGTGCAGGAACACTGTATTTAGGATGTCTTTGCAGATATTCTGTGTCTCTAGCTTCAACACAGTGATATATATATATATGCTCACTGATTTTTTGGTACATGCCAAGGGCAATAATCATTATGAGGATTTATTTCCAGATGTGCTAGAGGTAGTGTTGTGAAATACTTCAACACACTGGATTGCGGGTTTAAACCCCCTGCACTCTTACTCGTTAAAAACCAACAAATGCAATTCACTACTAAAAATTACTGCATTTTCTCCTAGAAAGAGCTCTCAATTAATGAAATGCCCCATTGAACTGGCCCTGATTATACAATGCAAGGAGAAGTCTTCTAAGCCAATACTTGTAACCAGAAAGAGGCTGTATTTCAATTATACAATATACAAAACAATACCATTTAACACAAAGATATAGTCCACACCTCAGCATGCACATGATGAGATTCTTGATATTAGATTAGTAAAAACAATATCAATGCACTGAGAGACGCTTAAGAATAAAGATGCATCAGCCTGACTGCATATTAGTTTTAAAGGGTTATCAGCAAATGCATTTAAAAGAAAAAATGTAAAGTCTTACCTCTTGATCGTAGTGGTGATTCAATATCCAGGACCTTAGTCAAGTCTCAGAGTTACTGTACCTCCTGTCTCAATTACAGGTGAAAAGTGAAAGGTATATTGCACTCAGCAGAAAGTTACCCCGAGCAAAGATTCCACCCATCCCAGAAAACAGCACTCCCCTTTGGCAAAGCAGTGGGTGGAGGAAGCCTTTGCTACCATTATCAAACACAGAAATCGTTATAATTTAATTTTAAAAACATGGCTAAGCATGGGTTTAAAGTATATTCAACGGTGCAGGTGCATTCAAAGAAATAGAGTTTCCCAAGCCCTCAGAAAGAATTACCATTTCTAAAGATGTCTAGTTTCAAGCATTAACATCCAAACTACCTGTCTTAGCTGGAGCAGGGAGTTTGCTAAGCCACCTGAAAGAATTACCATATCCAAAGATGTCTAGTTTCAAGCATTACCATCCAAAGTACCTGTCTTAGCTGGGCCAGGTAGTTTGCCAAGCCATGTGAAAGAATTACCATTTCCAAAGAAGTCTGTTGTAAGCCAGGTTCAATCATGACCATCCAAAGTACCGGTCGTCCCTTTGGGCGAGAGGGTTTCCTGTGTGTCTAGGATGTGTTCTTCCCTTAATCTGAAATGCGGGGTTTGAGAGCCCTTCAGGGAACACCGTACCCTAAAGGTACCAGAAGTCCACTAGTGGACTTAGGTACTAATGCTTAGTACAAGCATTAAGTCACTGCCACCCCTGTTACAATGTGATTGCTACATATCTTCCATTCCTTTCATTACCTTTTACTTTTAAAAATGAACTCAAATTGTGTATAATGTAATAATTTAAGAAGAATAAAGTAGAAGTCATTCTGAGGTGCCACATGTGAGGGATACAGCTAGGCATCTGAAATGCAGGGTTTGAGAGCCCTTTAAGGAGCACTGCATCCATTGAGACAGACCCGTGCATGTTAAACAAATACATTCTAATAATATAATGATCCAGTGTGTTGCACTACTTCACTGCTTCACTGCTCTATGCCGTCTGGAAATAAATCCTCAGACTGCTTACTGCCCTGGGCATGTACCAAGACATTACAGGAGCACATCTATATATGCCACTGCCCTGGGCATGTACCAAGACATTACAGGAGACACACAATCGCATCCGAAATACAGTGTTCCAGCACCTTTGACCTCATCCAGAACGTATCATTTCTTGAAAGGGATTGCTGTCAGAATGCACAACTGAATCCCAAACAGAATCTCTAGTCAAATATGATCATTTGTGAAACAGGCAAATGAGTCTCTCAGGGGCCCATTGCTCATTTTCAGACACATGTATGCAATACTTTCACCATGCGTTGAGCAATAGGGATTAAAGATACCAGAGGTAAGGTTTAAAAGTGATTCTGAGGTGCAACACATCAGCGATACAGCTAGGCATCTGAAATGCGGGGTTTGAGAGCCCTTCAGGGAACACCGTACCCTAAAGGTACCAGAAGTTTACTAGTACAAGAATTAAGTCACAGTCATCCCTGTTACAATGTGATTGCTACATATCTGCATTTGTTGGTTTTTAAGGAGTAAGAGTGCAGGGGGTTTAAACCTGCAATCCAGTGTGATGAAGTATTTCACAACACTACCTCTAGCACATCTGGAAATAAATCCTCATAATGATTATTGCCCTGGGCATGTACCAAAAAATCAGTGAGCATATATATATATATAAACACATCCTAAATACAGTGCTCCTGCACCTAACCGTAACCCTAACCTACCTAATGATTTAAGTAGAATAGATTCTTATAATGTAATGATAAAGTGTGTTGCACTACTTCACTGCATCAAAGCTCTATGCCGTCTGGAAATAAATCCTCAGTCTACTTATTGCCCTGGGCATGTACCTATAAATCACTGAGCATATATATATATATATCACTGTGTTGAAGCTAGAGACACAGAATCACTGCAAACACATCCTAAACACAGTGTTCTTGCACCTTTGACCTCATCCAGAACGTAACATTCTTCGAAAGGGATTGCTGTCCAAATGCACATCTGAATCCCAAACAGAATCTCTAGTAAAATATGATAATTTGTGAAACAGGCAAATGAGTGTCACAGGGGCCCATTCCTTATTGTTAGACACATATATGCAAAGCTTTCACCATGCATTAAGCAATAGGGATTATAGACACCACAGGTAAGGTTAGAAGTCATTCTGAGGTGCCACATTTGAAGGATACAGCTAGGCATCTGAAATGCAGGGTTTGAGAGCCCTTCAGGAGCAATGCATCCTTTGAGACACACCTGTGCATGTTAAACAAATGATCATTTCCTTCAGCATTAGGGACTAAATATACTAAACGTATGATTCTAAAATGTTATTTTCACATATATTAATGTAATGTAATGCTTATGCTTTATAAACAAATCTAATTAAAAAAAGCTTAAGTTTTGTATTTATCTTGTACCATAGAACATGATTTTCTTTGTATTTCAAGCCCACAAAGTGTGCAAATGACGCACTACATGATATAAGGACGATTATCACATGCATATCGATATTATCTTTCTTATGAAAATGCATTCCTTTCATTACCTTTTACTTTTTAAAATGAACTCAAATTGTGTATAATGTAATAATTTAAGTAGAATAGATTCTAATCATATAATGATCCAGTGTGTTGCACTAGTTCACTGCTTCACTGCTCTATGCCGTCTGGAAATAAATCCTCAGACTGCTTACTGCCCTGGGCATGTACCAAGAAATTACAGGAGCACATCAATATACAGTATATCACTGCGTTGAAGCAGGAGACACACAATCGCATCCTAAATACAGTGTTCCAGCACCTTTGACCTCATCCAGAACGTATCATTTCTTGAAAGGGATTGCTGTCCGAATGCACATCTGAATCCTAAACAGAATCTCTAGTAAAATACGATCAGTTGTGATGTCTAGTTTCAAGCATTAACATCCAAAGTACCTGTCTTAGGTGGGGCAGTAAATTTGCCAAGCCACCTGAAAGAATTACCATTTCTACAAATGTCTGTTGTAATTTACACACCTTGCTCCAAGGTCCAGTCAGTCAAAAGCATCTTTATTAATTAGCTTCAGTACCTTGATATTTTTTATTAATCTAATATCAGGAATCTCACCATGTGCACGCTGAGCTGTGGAATATATGTATTTTTTATGTACTGTAAAATCGAAATACCACCTCTTTCTGGTTACTTATCCTTTATTGTATAATCAGGGCCAAGTTTAAGGGAAGAACACATCCTAGACACACAGGAAACCCTCTCGCCCAAAGGGACGACCGGTACTTTGGATGGTCATGATTGAACCTGGCTTACAACAGACTTCTTTGGAAATGGTAATTATTTCACATGGCTTGGCAAACTACCTGGCCCAGCTAAGACAGGTACTTTGGATGGTAATGCTTGAAACTAGACATCTTTGGATATGGTAATTCTTTCAGGTGGCTTAGCAAACTCCCTGCTCCAGCTAAGACAGGTAGTTTGGATGTTAATGCTTGAAACTAGACATCTTTAGAAATGGTAATTCTTTCTGAGGGCTTGGGAAACTCTATTTCTTTGAATGCACCTGCACCGTTGAATATACTTTAAACCCATGCTTAGCCATGTTTTTAAAATTAAATTATAACGATTTCTGTGTTTGATAATGGTAGCAAAGGCTTCCTCCACCCACTGCTTTGCCAAAGGGGAGTGCTGTTTTCTGGGATGGGTGGAATCTTTGCTCGGGGTAACTTTCTGCTGAGTGCAATATACCTTTCACTTTTCACCTGTAATTGAGACAGGAGGTACAGTAACTCTGAGACTTGACTAAGGTCCTGGATATTGAATCACCACTACGATCAAGAGGTAAGACTTTACATTTTTTCTTTTAAATGCATTTGCTGATAACCCTTTAAAACTAATATGCAGTCAGGCTGATGCATCTTTATTCTTAAGCGTCTCTCAGTGCATTGATATTGTTTTTACTAATCTAATATCAAGAATCTCATCATGTGCATGCTGAGGTGTGGACTATATCTTTGTGTTAAATGGTATTGTTTTGTATATTGTATAATTGAAATACAGCCTCTTTCTGGTTACAAGTATTGGCTTAGAAGACTTCTCCTTGCATTGTATAATCAGGGCCAGTTCAATGGGGCATTTCATTAATTGAGAGCTCTTTCTAGGAGAAAATGCAGTAATTTTTAGTAGTGAATTGCATTTGTTGGTTTTTAACGAGTAAGAGTGCAGGGGGTTTAAACCCGCAATCCAGTGTGTTGAAGTATTTCACAACACTACCTCTAGCACATCTGGAAATAAATCCTCATAATGATTATTGCCCTTGGCATGTACCAAAAAATCAGTGAGCATATATATATATATCACTGTGTTGAAGCTAGAGACACAGAATATCTGCAAAGACATCCTAAATACAGTGTTCCTGCACCTTTGAACTCATCCAGAATGTATCGTTTTTTGAAAGGGATTGCTGTCAGAATGCACAACTGAATCCCAAACAGAATCTCTAGTCAAATGTGATCATTTGTGAAACAGGCAAATGAGTCTCTCAGGGGCCCATTGCTCATTTTCAGACACATGTATGCGATACTTTCACCATGTGTTGAGCAATAGGGATTAAAGATACCAGATGTAAGGTTTAAAAGTGATTCTGAGGTGCAACACATCAGCGATACAGCTAGGCATCTGAAATGCGGGGTTTGAGAGCCCTTCAAGGAACACCGTACCCTAAAGGTACCAGAAGTCCACTAGTGGACTTTGGTACTAATGCTTAGTACAAGCATTAAGTCACTGTCACCCCTGTTACAATGTGATTGCTACATATCTGCATTTGTTGGTTTTTAAGGAGTAAGAGTGCAGGGGGTTTAAACCTGCAATCCAGTGTGATGAAGTATTTCACAACACTACCTCTAGCACATCTGGAAATAAATCCTCATAATGATTATTGACTTGGGCATGTACCAAAAAATCAGTGAGCATATATATATATCACTGTGTTGAAGCTAGAGACACAGAATATCTGCAAAGACATCCTAAATACAGTGTTCCTGCAACTTTGAACTCATCCAGAATGTATCGTTTTTTGAAAGGGATTGCAGTCAGAATGCACAACTGAATCCCAAACAGAATCTCTAGTCAAATATGTTCATTTGTGAAACAGGCAAATGAGTCTCTCAGGGGCCCATTGCTCATTTTCAGACACATGTATGCGATACTTTTACCATGCTTGAGCAATAGGGATTAAAGATACCAGATGTAAGGTTTAAAAGTGATTCTGAGGAGCAACACATCAGCGATACAGCTATGCATCTGAAATGCGGGGTTTGAGAGCCCTTCAGGGAGCACCGTACCCTAAAGGTACCAGAAGTCCACTAGTGGACTTAGGTACTAATGCTTAATACAAGGATTAAGTCACTGTCACTCCTGTTACAATGTGATTGCTATATATCTTCCATTCCTTTCATTACCTTTTACTTTTTAAAATGAACTCAAATTGTGTATAATGTAATAATTTAAGTAGAATAAAGTAGAAGTCATTCTGAGGTGCCACATGTGAGGGATACAGCTAAGCATCTGAAATGTAGGGTTTGAGAGCCCTTTCAGGAGCACTGCATCCATTGAGACAGACCCGTGCATGTTAAACAAATGATCATTTCTTTCAGCATTAGAGACTAAATATACTAAACGTATGATGCTAAAACGTTATTTTCACATATATTAATGTAATAAATGATTGCTTATGCTTTATAAACAAATCTAATTAAAATAAAAGCTTAAGTTTTGTATTTATCTTGTACCATAGAACATGATTTTCTTTGTATTTCAAGCTCACAAAGTGACCAAATGACGCACTACATGATATAAGGAAGATTATCACATGCATATCGGTATTATCTTTCTTATGAAAATGCATTCCTTTCATTACCTTTTACTTTTAAAATGAACTCCAATTGTGTAGAATGTAATAATTTAAGTAGAATAGATTCCAATAATATAATGATCCAGTATGTTGCACTGGCCTGGTCAGCCTGGCCTGGGGGATGGTGCACAAAGCACTTTCAGTGCTGGAGGTGTTAATGGGGGAGGTGTTGGAGATTGGCAGCTGTGGGGGATGGCTGGGTGAGTAGCTATCAGGGTTTGTAGCTTTTCCTTTGCATCTTGTCCTCTGTGGCCATGATTAAGAGGGACGGCCGGGGGCATTCGTATTGCATTCGTAAATTGCATTTGTTGGTTTTTAAGGAGTAATAGTGCAGGGGGTTTAAACCTGCAATCCAGTGTGATGAAGTATTTCACAACACTACCTCTAGCACATCTGGAAATAAAACCTCATAATGATTATTGCCCTGGGCATGTACCAAAAGATCAGGGAGCATATATATATATCACTGTGTTGAAGCTAGAGATACAGAATAACTGCAAACACATCCTAAATACAGTGTTCCTGCACCTTTGAATTCATCCAGAATGTATCGTTTTTTGAAAGGGATTGCTGTCAGAATGCACAACTGAATCCCAAACAGAATCTCTAGTCAAATATGATCATTTGTGAAACAGGCAAATGAGTCTCTCAGGGGCCCATTGCTCATTTTCAGACACATGTATGCGATACTTTTACCATGCGTTGAGCAATAGGGATTAAAGATACCAGAGGTAAGGTTTAAAAGTGATTCTGAGGTGCAACACATCAGCGATACAGCTAGGCATCTGAAATGCGGGGTTTGAGAGCCCTTCAGGGAGGACCGTACCCTAAAGGTACCAGAAGTCCACTAGTGGACTTAGGTACTAATGCTTAATACAAGCATTAAGTCACTGTCACCTCTGTTACAATGTGATTGCTACATATCTTCCATTCCTTTCATTACCTTTTACTTTTTAAAATGAACTCAAATTGTGTATAATGTAATAATTTAAGTAGAATAAAGTAGAAGTCATTCTGAGGTGCCACATGTGAGGGATACAGCTAAGCATCTGAAATGTAGGGTTTGAGAGCCCTTTCAGGAGCACTGCATCCATTGAGACAGACCCGTGCATGTTAAACAAATGATCATTTCTTTCAGCATTAGAGACTAAATATACTAAACGTATGATGCTAAAACGTTATTTTCACATATATTAATGTAATAAATGATTGCTTATGCTTTATAAACAAATCTAATTAAAATAAAAGCTTAAGTTTTGTATTTATCTTGTACCATAGAACATGATTTTCTTTGTATTTCAAGCTCACAAAGTGACCAAATGACGCACTACATGATATAAGGAAGATTATCACATGCATATCGGTATTATCTTTCTTATGAAAATGCATTCCTTTCATTACCTTTTACTTTTAAAATGAACTCCAATTGTGTAGAATGTAATAATTTAAGTAGAATAGATTCTAATAATATAATGATCAAGTGTGTTGCACTGGCCTGGTCAGCCTGGCCTGGGGGATGGTGCACATAGCACTTTCAGTGCTGGAGGTGTTAATGGGGGAGGTGTTGGAGATTGGCAGCTGTGGGGGATGGCTGGGTGAGTAGCTGTCAGGGTTTGTAGCTTTTCCTTTGCATCTTGTCCTCTGGGGCCATGATTAAGAGGGACGGCCGGGGGCATTCGTATTGCATTCGTAAATTGCATTTGTTGGTTTTTAAGGAGTAAGAGTGCAGGGGGTTTAAACCTGCAATCCAGTGTGTTAAAGTATTTCACAACACTACCTCTAGCACATCTGGAAATAAATCCTCATAATGATAATTGCCCTGGGCATGTACCAAAAAATCAGTGAGCATATATATATATATCACTGTGTTGAAGCTAGAGACACAGAATAACTGCAAACACATCATAAATACAGTGTTCCTGCAACTTTGAACTCATCCAGAATGTATCGTTTTTTGAAAGGGATTGCAGTCAGAATGCACAACTGAATCCCAAACAGAATCTCTAGTCAAATATGTTCATTTGTGAAACAGGCAAATGAGTCTCTCTGGGGCCCATTGCTCATTTTCAGACACATGTATGCAATACTTTTACCATGCGTTGAGCAATAGGGATTAAAGATACCAGATGTAAGGTTTAAAAGTGATTCTGAGGTGCAACAGATCAGCGATACAGCTAGGCATCTGAAATGCGGGGTTTGAGAGCCCTTCAAGGAACACCGTACCCTAAAGGTACCAGAAGTTTACTAGTGCAAACATTAAGTCACTGTAACCCCTGTTACAATGTGATTGCTACATATCTCCATTTGTTGGTTTTTAAGGAGTAAGAGTGCAGGGGGTTTAAACCTGCAATCCAGTGTGATGAAGTATTTCACAACACTACCTCTAGCACATCTGGAAATAAATCCTCATAATGATTATTGCCCTGGGCATGTACCAAAAAATCAGTGAGCATATATATATATATCACTGTGTTGAAGCTAGAGACACAGAATAACTGCAAACACATCATAAATACAGTGTTCCTGCAACTTTGAACTCATCCAGAATGTATCGTTTTTTGAAAGGGATTGCAGTCAGAATGCACAACTGAATCCCAAACAGAATCTCTAGTCAAATATGTTCATTTGTGAAACAGGCAAATGAGTCTCTCAGGGGCCCATTGCTCTTTTTCAGACACATGTATGCAATACTTTTAACATGCGTTGAGCAATAGGGATTAAAGATACCAGATGTAAGGTTTAAAAGTGATTCTGAGGTGCAACACATCAGCGATACAGCTAGGCATCTGAAATGCGGGGTTTGAGAGCCCTTCAGGGAACACCGTACCCTAAAGGTACCAGAAGTCCACTAGTGGACTTAGGTACTAATGCTTAGTACAAGCATTAAGTCACTGCCACCCCTGTTACAATGTGATTGCTACATATCTTCCATTCCTTTCATTACCTTTTACTTTTAAAAATGAACTCAAATTGTGTATAATGTAATAATTTAAGTAGAATAAAGTAGAAGTCATTCTGAGGTGCCACATGTGAGGGATACAGCTAGGCATCTGAAATGCAGGGTTTGAGAGCCCTTTAAGGAGCACTGCATCCATTGAGACAGACCCGTGCATGTTAAACAAATACATTCTAATAATATAATGATCCAGTGTGTTGCACTACTTCACTGCTTCACTGCTCTATGCCGTCTGGAAATAAATCCTCAGACTGCTTACTGCCCTGGGCATGTACCAAGACATTACAGGAGCACATCTATATATGCCACTGCCCTGGGCATGTACCAAGACATTACAGGAGACACACAATCGCATCCGAAATACAGTGTTCCAGCACCTTTGACCTCATCCAGAACGTATCATTTCTTGAAAGGGATTGCTGTCAGAATGCACAACTGAATCCCAAACAGAATCTCTAGTCAAATATGATCATTTGTGAAACAGGCAAATGAGTCTCTCAGGGGCCCATTGCTCATTTTCAGACACATGTATGCGATACTTTCACCATGCGTTGAGCAATAGGGATTAAAGATACCAGAGGTAAGGTTTAAAAGTGATTCTGAGGTGCAACACATCAGCGATACAGCTAGGCATCTGAAATGCGGGGTTTGAGAGCCCTTCAGGGAACACCGTACCCTAAAGGTACCAGAAGTTTACTAGTACAAGAATTAAGTCACAGTCATCCCTGTTACAATGTGATTGCTACATATCTGCATTTGTTGGTTTTTAAGGAGTAAGAGTGCAGGGGGTTTAAACCTGCAATCCAGTGTGATGAAGTATTTCACAACACTACCTCTAGCACATCTGGAAATAAATCCTCATAATGATTATTGCCCTGGGCATGTACCAAAAAATCAGTGAGCATATATATATATATAAACACATCCTAAATACAGTGCTCCTGCACCTAACCGTAACCCTAACCTACCTAATGATTTAAGTAGAATAGACTCTTATAATGTAATGATAAAGTGTGTTGCACTACTTCACTGCATCAAAGCTCTATGCCGTCTGGAAATAAATCCTCAGTCTACTTATTGCCCTGGGCATGTACCTATAAATCACTGAGCATATATATATATATATCACTGTGTTGAAGCTAGAGACACAGAATCACTGCAAACACATCCTAAACACAGTGTTCTTGCACCTTTGACCTCATCCAGAACGTAACATTCTTCGAAAGGGATTGCTGTCCAAATGCACATCTGAATCCCAAACAGAATCTCTAGTAAAATATGATAATTTGTGAAACAGGCAAATGAGTGTCACAGGGGCCCATTCCTTATTGTTAGACACATATATACAAAGCTTTCACCATGCATTAAGCAATAGGGATTATAGACACCACAGGTAAGGTTAGAAGTCATTCTGAGGTGCCACATTTGAAGGATACAGCTAGGCATCTGAAATGCAGGGTTTGAGAGCCCTTCAGGAGCAATGCATCCTTTGAGACACACCTGTGCATGTTAAACAAATGATCATTTCCTTCAGCATTAGGGACTAAATATACTAAACGTATGATTCTAAAATGTTATTTTCACATATATTAATGTAATGTAATGCTTATGCTTTATAAACAAATCTAATTTAAACAAGCTTAAGTTTTGTATTTATCTTGTACCATAGAACATGATTTTCTTTGTATTTCAAGCCCACAAAGTGTGCAAATGACGCACTACATGATATAAGGACGATTATCACATGCATATCGATATTATCTTTCTTATGAAAATGCATTCCTTTCATTACCTTTTACTTTTTAAAATGAACTCAAATTGTGTATAATGTAATAATTTAAGTAGAATAGATTCTAATCATATAATGATCCAGTGTGTTGCACTAGTTCACTGCTTCACTGCTCTATGTCGTCTGGAAATAAATCCTCAGACTGCTTACTGCCCTGGGCATGTACCAAGAAATTACAGGAGCACATCAATATACAGTATATCACTGCGTTGAAGCAGGAGACACACAATCGCATCCTAAATACAGTGTTCCAGCACCTTTGACCTCATCCAGAACGTATCATTTCTTGAAAGGGATTGCTGTCCGAATGCACATCTGAATCCTAAACAGAATCTCTAGTAAAATACGATCAGTTGTGATGTCTAGTTTCAAGCATTAACATCCAAAGTACCTGTCTTAGGTGGGGCAGTAAATTTGCCAAGCCACCTGAAAGAATTACCATTTCTACAAATGTCTGTTGTAATTTACACACCTTGCTCCAAGGTCCAGTCAGTCAAAAGCATCTTTATTAATTAGCTTCAGTACCTTGATATTTTTTATTAATCTAATATCAGGAATCTCACCATGTGCACGCTGAGCTGTGGAATATATGTATTTTTTATGTACTGTAAAATTGAAATACCACCTCTTTCTGGTTACTTATCCTTTATTGTATAATCAGGGCCAAATAAAACTAAATCAGTGTCACCTGCTGGGTTCAAAACGCCTTCAGGGGACACCACATCGGAGGCACTGGACTATAAATACCCATCCATGTTATAACACACTCACCAAGGGTTTTTTAGTTTAACTCTGAGCTTTGAGAGATTTAATACCTATGGTACCCATATTCATCCTTTATTTAAGGGAAGTAGACATCCTAGACACACAGGAAACCCTCTCGCCCCAAGGGACGACTGGTACTTTGGATGGTCATGATTGAACCTGGCTTACAACAGACTTCTTTGGAAATGGTAATTCTTTCACATGGCTTGGCAAACTATCTGGCCCAGCTAAGACAGGTACTTTGGATGGTAATGCTTGAAACTAGACATCTTTGGATATGGTAATTCTTTCAGGTGGCTTAGCAAGCTCCCTGCTCCAGCTAAGACAGGTAGTTTGGATGTTAATGCTTGAAACTAGACATCTTTAGAAATGGTAATTCTTTCTGAGGGCTTGGGAAACTCTATTTCTTTGAATGTACCTGCACCGTTGAATATACTTTAAACCCATGCTTAGCCATGTTTTTAAAATTAAATTATAATGATTTCTGTGTTTGATAATGGTAGCAAAGGCTTCCTCCACCCACTGCTTTGCCAAAGGGGAGTGCTGTTTTCTGGGATGGGTAGAGTCTTTACTCGGGGTAACTTTCTGCTGAGTGCAATATACCTTTCACTTTTCACCTGCAATCGAGACAGGAGGTACAGTAACTCTGAGACTTGACTAAGGTCCTGGAAATTGAATCACCACTACGATCAAGAGGTAAGACTTTACATTTTTACTTTTAAATGCATTTGCTGATAACCTTTTAAAACTAATATGCAGTCAGGCAGATGTATCTTTATTCTTAAGCGTCTCTCAGTGCATTGATATTGTTTTTACTAATCTAATATCAAGAATCTCATCATGTGCATGCTGATGTGTGGACTATATCTTTGTGTTAAATGGTATTGTTTTGTATATTGTGTAATTGAAATACAGCCTCTTTCTGGTTACAAGTATTGGCTTAGAAGACTTCTCCTTGCATTGTATAATCAGGGCCAGTTCAATGGGGCATTTCATTAATTGAGAGCTCTTTCTAGTAGAAAATGCAGTTATTTTTAGAATTAAATTGCATTTGTTGGTTTTTAAGGAGTAAGAGTGCAGGGGGTTTAAACCTGCAATCCAGTGTGTTGTAGTATTTCACAACACTACCTCTAGCACATCTGGAAATAAATCCTCATAATGATTATTGCCCTTGGCATGTACCAAAAAATCAGTGAGCATATATATATATATATCACTGTGTTGAAGCTAGAGACACAGAATATCTGCAAACACATCCTAAATACAGTGTTCCAGCACCTTTGAACTCATCCAGAATGTATCGTTTTCTGAAAGGGATTGCTGTCAGAATGCACAACTGAATCCCAAACAGAATCTCTAGTCAAATATGATCATTTGTGAAACAGGCAAATGAGTCTCTCAGGGGCCCATTGCTCATTTTCAGACACATGTATGCGATACTTTCACCATGCGTTGAGCAATAGGGATTAAAGATACCTGAGGTAAGGTTTAAAAGTGATTCTGAGGTGCAACACATCAGCGATACAGCTAGGCATCTGAAATGCGGGGTTTGAGAGCCCTTCAGGGAACACCGTACCCTAAAGGTACCAGAAGTTTATTAGTACAAGAATTAAGTCACTGTCACCCCTGTTACAATGTGATTGCTACATATCTGCATTTGTTGGTTTTTAAGGAGTAAGAGTGCAGGGGGTTTAAACCTGCAATCCAGTGTGATGAAGTATTTCACAACACTACCTCTAGCACATCTGGAAATAAATCCTCATAATGATTATTGCCCTGGGCATGTACCAAAAAATCAGTGAGCATATATATATAAACACATCCTAAATACAGTGCTCCTGCACCTAACCGTAACCCTAACCTACCTAATGATTTAAGTAGAATAGATTCTAATAATGTAATGATAAAGTGTGTTGCACTACTTCACTGCATCAAAGCTCAATGCCGTCGGGAAATAAATCCTCAGTCTGCTTATTGCCCTGGGCATGTACCTATAAATCACTGAGCATATATATATATATCACTGTGTTGAAGCTAGAGACACAGAATCACTGCAAACACATCCTAAACACAGTGTTCCTGCACCTTTGACCTCATCCAGAACGTAACATTCTTCGAAAGGGATTGCTGTCCAAATGCACATCTGAATCCCAAACAGAATCTCTAGTAAAATATGATAATTTGTGAAACAGGCAAATGAGTGTCACAGGGGCCCATTCCTTATTGTTAGACACATATATACAAAGCTTTCACCATGCATTAAGCAATAGGGATTATAGACACCACAGGTAAGGTTAGAAGTCATTCTGAGGTGCCACATTTGAAGGATACAGCTAGGCATCTGAAATGCAGGGTTTGAGAGCATTTCAGGAGCAATGCATCCTTTGAGACACACCTGTGCATGTTAAACAAATGATCATTTCCTTCAGCATTAGGGACTAAATATACTAAACGTATGATTCTAAAATGTTATTTTCACATATATTAATGTAATGTAATGCTTATGCTTTATAAACAAATCTAATTTAAACAAGCTTAAGTTTTGTATTTATCTTGTACCATAGAACATGATTTTCTTTGTATTTCAAGCCCACAAAGTGTCCATATGACGCGCTACATGATATAAGGACGATTATCACATGCATATCGATATTATCTTTCTTATGAAAATGCATTCCTTTCATTACCTTTTACTTTTAAAATGAACTCCAATTGTGTAGAATGTAATAATTTAAGTAGAATAGATTCTAATCATATAATGATCCAGTGTGTTGCACTACTTCACTGCTTCACTGCTCTATGCCGTCTGGAAATAAATCCTCAGACTGCTTACTGCCCTGGGCATGTACCAAGAAATTACAGGAGCACATCTATATACAGTATATCACTGCGTTGAAGCAGGAGACACACAATCGCATCCTAAATACAGTGTTCCAGCACCTTTGACCTCATCCAGAACGTATCATTTCTTGAAAGGGATTGCTGTCCGAATGCACATCTGAATCCCAAACAGAATCTCTAGTAAAATACGATCAGTTGTGATATCTAGTTTCAAGCATTAACATCCAAAGTACCTGTCTTATGTGGGGCAGTAAATTTGCCAAGCCACCTGAAAGAATTACCATTTCTAAAGATGTCTGTTGTAATTTACACACCTTGCTCCAAGGTCCAGTCAGTCAAAAGCATCTTTATTAATTAGCCTCAGTGCCTTGATATTTTTTATTAATCTAATATCAGGAATCTCACCATGTGCATGCTGAGCTGTGGAATATATGTATTTTTTATGTACTGTAAAATTGAAATGCCACCTCTTTCTGGTTACTTATCCTTTATTGTATAATCAGGGCCAAATAAAACTAAATCAGTGTCACCTGCTGGGTTCAAAACGCCTTCAGGGGACACCAAATAGGAGGCACTGGACTATAAATACCCATCCATGTTATAACACACTCACCAAGGGTTTTTTAGTTTAACTCTGAGCTTTGAGAGATTTAATACCTATGGTACCCATATTCACCCTTTATTTAAGGGAAGTACACATCCTAGACACACAGGAAACCCTCTCGCCCCAAGGGACGACTGGTACTTTGGATGGTCATGATTGAACCTGGCTTACAACAGACTTCTTTGGAAATGGTAATTCTTTCACATGGCTTGGCAAACTACCTGGCCCAGCTAAGACAGGTACTTTGGATGTTAATGCTTGAAACTAGACATCTTTGGATGTGGTAATTCTTTCAGGTGGCATAGCAAACTCCCTGCTCCAGCTAAGACAGGTACTTTGGATGTTAATGCTTGAAACTAGACATCTTTAGAAATGGTAATTCTTTCTGAGGGCTTGGGAAACTCTATTTCTTTGAATGCACCTGCACCGTTGAATATACTTTAAACCCCATGCTTAGTCATGTTTTTAAAATTAAATTATAACGATTTCTGTGTTTGATAATGGTAGCAAAGGCTTCCTCCACCCACTGCTTTGCCAAAAGGGAGTGCTGTTTTCTGGGATGGGTGGAGTCTTTGCTCGGGGTAACTTTCTGCTGAGTGCAATATACCTTTCACTTTTCACCTGCAATCGAGACAGGAGGTACAGTAACTCTGAGACTTGACTAAGGTCCTGGATATTGAATCACCACTACGATCAAGAGGTAAGACTTTACATTTTTACTTTTAAATGCATTTGCTGATAACCTTTTAAAACTAATATGCAGTCAGGCAGATGCATCTTTATTCTTAAGCGTCTCTCAGTGCATTGATATTGTTTTTACTAATCTAATATCAAGAATCTCATCATGTGCATGCTGAGGTGTGGACTATATCTTTGTGTTAAATGGTATTGTTTTGTATATTGTATAATTGAAATACAGCCTCTTTCTGGTTACAAGTATTGGCTTAGAAGACTTCTCCTTGCATTGAATAATCAGGGCCAGTTCAATGGGGCATTTCATTAATTGAGAGCTCTTTCTAGTAGATATGAATGCAGAATGGATACAGATTATTTGCAATAGTGTAACTGCAAATGAATATAGATGGGAATGTATGTTTGTTCATATGCAATCGCAGGAGCAGTTTCTCATTGCAGTGGATTTTCAGGGCCAATTCATCTCTCCATCTTATACTGAATATGAAAGGTAGTTGTTTCTATATGGACTCAGTCTTTGGAATTTGTATATATATATATTTCAGTGATCCCTCAGCCATTCCTTCTGTATTGTAATTCAATTTCTCTTTTAAAATTCCTTCCCCACTTCTAGGACCTGCAGTTGCTGAACTCCACAATGGCTCCTATTGGAAAGTCTGTGACTGAGACCAAGTAAGTGTTCACTTTTTTATGAAACCATTATTTATTTTGGAGCAATGACCAATTCTTATATAAATACAATGAAATCATTATGCTCAAACTATGAGAGAGAAAATTAAGGATAATTTAAGAAATCAGTCTTAGCTTGTTTCTATACACAGATGGTATTATTTATTTTCAAAGGAAACCCACGAGGATTCCCCTGGTGTGCAAGATGTGCCTGAATACTTTTGATCAGCTTCCTGCTCACTTGAAGAGGGCGTGTATGAAGCACGCCACGGCAGAAGAGATCAGGATGGCCTCTCAACAGGCGAGGAAGGACATGATAAATCTCCTGAAGAATGGGGTCATCGTGGATTACAACAGAATAGAGATCGTGTCTGGTGAGGCAAACAGGACAGTGGTTGTAAGACTGCTGGAGTCCTTGGGCCTTTTTGTACGAGGGAAGCCTGAAGACACATTGGAACGGTGAGATATTTTTAATTTGTAAGGCTTCTGTAGTTTCTTTTTGAAATCATTGTTACAACATATTATGTAAAAGCATGTTGAAAAGAATCTACCTAATAAAATAAAATAAATATGCCAACCTGTATCACAATCGCAAACCCCTACTCTTAAGGGCGCTCCAGCCCTTCCTGATTTGCCTCATTCCCCGCATCTGTTCCTTGTTCCTACCCTGTTTCAGTTCAACTTTAAAAGCCAGGCGCTCACTTCACTCGAGGCTCTGCACCTGATCTCCGCATCGTGTGAGCCCGGGTCCTGGTTGTGCCTGGCTCCGTTGTGTTTTTAGCTTCCTGCTCCTGTTCCTGTTCCATTTGTTACTGCTAAAAAATGCCACATGCTTTAAACAAAACAAAAAAAGATTTAAAGATGTGAACCATTTCTTAAATTTGTTGACACTATCTGAACAGCACAGCATTCCCAGAATGGACAATGGAGTTTTCAGCAGCATTAGACGGGCAGCCTCTTGGGAAGAGAGAAGGAATGAGACCAACTGGACTTCATTAATGACACCGTTCTTATTGAAAGAGAACAGAAAGATAAGTCTGGATAATAATTCTTACTCTGATTTTATTATTTTCTTTCATTATCTACAAAATAGATTTTTGATAAGCTTCTTTTGAAACTGCCCAACATTACCAAACAGAAGAATGTTTCGGCAGGACACCATTTGTGCATCAAAAGCACTGGAGAGGTATATATGACAGCCTATTTTCTGCCACTGAAATACTAATTGCTTCATTTCAGTTCATCCTTAGGCGAGCAGAAGAAAAAGAAGTTTGATGGAATTAGATGGAATTCCTCTTGGGAAGAAAGATAACAGAGACTGACTGGACTTCAAGAACAGCACCTTTCTGATTCACAGCGAACAGAACACAAAAGATGAGTCTAGGGAACAATTGCTTTATTTTCTTAATTAAAATTTCTGAAAAGTTTAAGGACAACAGCAATGAACATTGTTAATGAGTTAGAGGTTAGATAGACCTGTATTTCCAGTGGTTTGTCATTTCAACAATGTTTTAAAATTGAATTTCTATAAAGTGGACACCCTTGACATACACAAAATGAAACCATTTCATTTTCATTTTGGAGCTAAACTGCAGGAAACATTTTTTCAGTAAACTGTTAAAAGCATATTATGGTCTGAACGCCAAGATATTATTTGTGACCACATTAATTAATTACTTTTTAAACTGTAAAGCAATAATCTGCCAACATGGCTAGTTTCTATCACTGAGCTGGGATTTCTAGTTACGACAGAGATCAGTTTCTTAAACAGAATAAAATAAAATTGTCTCCATCCTGGAAATTCAGTCACGAATTTGAATAGGGCTTATGGCATTTGATCAGTTTCACAGCCTAATTGTACTGTATTCGTTTTTTAAATGATTCACAATTGTGAATATTAGAAATATTAATGCACAGAGTTCCTTAGGCTTTTATTTTTTAATTTTGTTGTCAACACAATCATAATGATTATGCATATGCTATTTTTTGTAGCTGTCACCTGCCATTCACTACCAGAAAAGATGCAAGGATGTACATGAAGAGGTGTGATGACCACGACGACAGTGCCGTGGCTCAGGACGAAATCACAAATTTTCACCTGCCTAACACCTTTGGAAGAAGAAATCAATAATACAGAAAAACCTCCAA
>NW_028296921.1:50000-57500 GCF_055471065.1 Atractosteus spatula | reverse complement strand
AATATCTTATCCGTTTGGTCAATATACTAAAAGTTTGGAATCATATTCTTATGATGCCAGACATGATGCTGCTTTAAAACCGGGGTTAATGGACATTAAATGAAAGCTCTGGGTCTCTGCTTTCATATGCATTGGGTTTTAAGTTTTTAGTATGCACAGTTTTGGAGAAATTAACGTAAATATGTCATCCGTTTTGTCAATATTCTAAAATATTTGACTCATATTCTTATGATGGCAGACATGATGCTGCGTTTAAAACCGGGGTTAATGGACATTAAATGAAAGCTCTGGGTCTCTGCTTTCATATGCATTTGGTTTTAAGCTTGTAGTTTGCACCGTTTTGGAGAAATTAACGAAAATATGTCATTCGTTTGGTCAATATTCTAAAATATTGGACTCATATTCTTATGATGGCAGACATGATGCTGCGTTTAAAACCGGGGTTAATGGGCTTTAAATGAAAGCTCTGGGTCTCTGCTTTCACATGCATTGCGTTTTAAGCTTGTGGTCTGCACCGTTTTGGAGAAGTTAACGAAAATATGTCATCCGTTTGGTCAATATTCTAAAATATTGGACTCATATTCCTATGATGGCAGACATGATGCTGAATTTTAAACCGGGGTTTATGAACATTAAATGAAAGCCCTGGGACTCTGCTTTCACATAAATTGGGTTTTAAGCTTGTAGTTTGCACCGTTTTGGAGAAATTAACGAAAAGTTGTCATTCGTTTGGTCAATATTCTAAAATATAGGACTCACATTCTTATGATGGCAGACATAATACTGCGTTTAAAACCGGGGTTAATGGACATTAATTGAAAGCTCTGGGTCTCTGCTTTCATATGCATTGGGTTTTAAGCTTGTAGTATGCACCGTTTTGGAGAAATTAACGGAAATATGTCATCCGTTTGGTCAATATTCTAAAATATTGGACTCATATTCTTATGATGAGAGACATGATGCTGCGTTTAAAACCGGGGTTAATGGACATTAAATGAAAGGTCTGGATCTCTGCTTTCTCATGCATTTGGTTTTAAGCTTGTAGTTTGCACCGTTTTGGAGAAATTAACGAAAATATGTCATTCGTTTGATCAATATTCTAAAATATTGGACTAATATTCTTATGATGGCAGACATGATGCTGCGTTTAAAACCGGGGTTAATGGGCTTTAAATGAAAGCTCTGGGTCTCTGCTTTCATATGCATTTGGTTTTAAGCTTGTAGTTTGCACCGTTTTCGAGAAATTAACGAAAATATGTCATTCGTTTGGTCAATTTTCCAAAATATTAAACACATTTTTATTTGATGGCAGACATGATGCTGCGTTTAAAACCGAGGTTAAAGGACATTAAATGAAAGCTCTGGGTCTCTGCTTTCATATGCATTGGGTTTTAAGCTTGTAGTATGTACCGTTTTGGAGAAATTAACGGAATTATGTCATCCGTTTGGTCAACATTCTAAAATATTGGACTCATATTCTTATGATGGTGACATGATGCTGCTTTTAAAACCGGGGTTAATGGACATTAAATGAAAGCTCAGGATCTCTGCTTTCTCATGCAGTTGGTTTTAAGCTTGTAGATTGTACCGTTTTGGAGAAATTAACGGAAATATGTCATCCGTTTGATCAATATTCTAAAATATTGGACTCATATTCTTATGATGGCAGACATGATGCTGCGTTTAAAACCGGGGTTAATGGACATTAAATGAAAGCTCTGGGTCTCTGCTTTCACATGCATTTGGTTTTAAGCTTGTAGTTTGCACCGTTTTCGAGAAATTAACGAAAATATGTCATTCGTTTGATCAATATTCTATAATATTGGACTCATATTCTTATGATGGCAGACATGATGCTGCGTTTAAAACCGGGGTTAATGGGCTTTAAATGAAAGCTCTGGGTCTCTGCTTTCATATGCATTTGGTTTTAAGCTTGTACTTTGCACCGTTTTGGAGAAATTAACGAAAATATGTCATTCGTTTGGTCAATTTTCCAAAATTTTAAACACATTTTCATTTGATGGCAGACATGATGCTGCGTTTAAAACCGCGGTTAAAGGACATTAAATGAAAGCTCTGTGTCTCTGCTTTCATATGCATTGGGTTTTAAGCTTGTAGTATGTACCGTTTTGGAGAAATTAACGGAAATATGTCATCCGTTTGGTCAATATTCTAAAATATTGGACTCATATTCTTATGATGGTGACATGATGCTGCGTTTAAAACCGGGGTTAATGGACATTAAATGAAAGCTCTGGATCTCTGCTTTCTCATGCATTTGGTTTTAAGCTTGTAGTTTGCACCGTTTTGGAGAAATTAACGAAAATATGTCATTCGTTTGATCAATATTCTAAAATATTGGACTCATATTCTTATGATGGCAGACATGATGCTGCGTTTAAAACCGGGGTTAATGGGCTTTAAATGAAAGCTCTGGGTCTCTGCTTTCATATGCATTTGGTTTTAAGCTTGTAGTTTGCACCATTTTGGAGAAATTAACGAAAATATGTCATTCGTTTGGTCAATTTTCCAAAATATTAAACACATTTTTATTTGATGGCAGACATGATGCTGCGTTTAAAACCGGGGTTAAAGGACATTAAATGAAAGCTCTGTGTCTCTGCTTTCATATGCAATGGGTTTTAAGCTTGTAGTATGTACCGTTTTGGAGAAATTAACGGAAATATGTCATCCGTTTGGTCAACATTCTAAAATATTGGACTCATATTCTTATGATGGTGACATGATGCTGCGTTTAAAACCGGGGTTAATGGACATTAAAAGAAAGCTCTGGGTCTCTGCTTTCACATGCATTTGGTTTTAAGCTTGTAGATTGCACCGTTTTGGAGAAATTAACGGAAATATGTCATCCGTTTGGTCAATATTCTAAAATATTGGACTCATATTCTTATGATGGCAGACATGATGCTGCTTTTAAATCCGGGGTTAATGGGCTTTAAATGAAAGCTCTGGGTCTCTGCTTTCATATGCATTTGGTTTTAAGCTTGTAGTTTGCACCGTTTTGGAGAAATTAACGAAAATATGTCATTCGTTTGGTCAATTTTCCAAAATATTAAACACATTTTTATTTGATGGCAGACATGATGCTGCGTTTAAAACCGGGGTTAAAGGACATTAAATGAAAGCTCTGTGTCTCTGCTTTCATATGCATTGGGTTTTAAGCTTGTAGTATGTACCGTTTTGGTGAAATTAACGGAATTATGTCATCCGTTTGGTCAACATTCTAAAATATTGGACTCATATTCTTATGATGGTGACATGATGCTGCGTTTAAAACCGGGGTTAATGGACATTAAATGAAAGCTCTGGGTCTCTGCTTTCTCATGCATTTGGTTTTAAGCTTGTAGATTGTACCGTTTTGGAGAAATTAACCGAAATATGTCATCCGTTTGATCAATATTCTAAAATATTGGACTCATATTCTTATGATGGCAGACATGATGCTGCGTTTAAAACCGGGGTTAATGGACATTAAATGAAAGCTCTGGGTCTCTGCTTTCATATGCATTGGGTTTTAAGCTTGTAGTATGCACCGTTTTGGAGAAATTAACGGAAATATGTCATCCGTTTGGTCAATATTCTAAAATATTAGACTCATATTCTTATGATGGCAGACATGATGCTGCTTTTAAATCCTGGGTTAATGGACATTAAATGAAAGCTCTGGGTCTCTGCTTTCATATGCATTTGGTTTTAAGCTTGTAGTTTGCACCGTTTTGGAGAAATTAACGAAAATATGTCATACGTTTGATCAATATTCTATAATATTGGACTCATATTCTTATGATGGCAGACATGATGCTGCGTTTAAAACCGGGGTTAATGGGCTTTAAATGAAAGCTCTGGGTCTCTGCTTTCATATGCATTTGGTTTAAAGCTTGTACTTTGCACCGTTTTGGAGAAATTAACGAAAATATGTCATTCGTTTGGTCAATTTTCCAAAATTTTAAACAGATTTTCATTTGATGGCAGACATGATGCTGCGTTTAAAACCGCGGTTAAAGGACATTAAATGAAAGCTCTGTGTCTCTGCTTTCATATGCAATGGGTTTTAAGCTTGTAGTATGTACCGTTTTGGAGAAATTAACGGAAATATGTCATCCGTTTGGTCAACATTCTAAAATATTGGACTCATATTCTTATGATGGTGACATGATGCTGCGTTTAAAACCGGGGTTAATGGACATTAAATGAAAGCTCTGGATCTCTGCTTTCTCATGCATTTGGTTTTAAGCTTGTAGTTTGCACCGTTTTGGAGAAATTAACGAAAATATGTCATTCGTTTGATCAATATTCTAAAATATTGGACTCATATTCTTATGATGGCAGACATGATGCTGCTTTTAAATCCGGGGTTAATGGGCTTTAAATGAAAGCTCTGGGTCTCTGCTTTCTCATGCATTCGGTTTTAAGCTTGTAGATTGCACCGTTTTGGAGAAATTAACGAAAATATGTCATTCGTTTGATCAATATTCTAAAATATTGGACTCATATTCTTATGATGGCAGACATGATGCTGCGTTTAAAACCGGGGTTAATGGGCTTTAAATGAAAGCTCTGGGTCTCTGCTTTCATATGCATTTGGTTTTAAGCTTGTAGTTTGCACCATTTTGGAGAAATTAACGAAAATATGTCATTCGTTTGGTCAATTTTCCAAAATATTAAACACATTTTTATTTGATGGCAGACATGATGCTGCGTTTAAAACCGGGGTTAAAGGACATTAAATGAAAGCTCTGGGTCTCTGTTTTCATATGCATTGGGTTTTAAGCTTGTAGTATGCACCGTTTTGGAGAAATTAACGGAAATATGTCATCCGTTTGGTCAATATTCTAAAATATTAGACTCATATTCTTATGATGGCAGACATGATGCTGCTTTTAAATCCGGGGTTAATGGACATTAAATGAAAGCTCTGGGTCTCTGCTTTCATATGCATTTGGTTTTAAGCTTGTAGTTTGCACCGTTTTCGAGAAATTAACGAAAATATGTCATTCGTTTGGTCAATATTCCAAAATATTAAACACATGTTTATTTGATGGCAGACATGATACTGCGTTTAAAACCGGGGTTAAAGGACATTAAATGAAAGCTCTGGGTCTCTGCTTTCACATGCATTGGGTTTTAAGCTTGTAGTATGCACCGTTTAGGAGAAATTAACGGAAATATGTCATCCGTTTGGTCAATATTCTAAAATATTAGACTCATATTCTTATGATGGCAGACATGATGCTGCTTTTAAATCCGGGGTTAATGGACATTAAATGAAAGCTCTGGGTCTCTGCTTTCATATGCATTTGGTTTTAAGCTTGTAGTTTGCACCGTTTTCGAGAAATTAACGAAAATATGTCATTCGTTTGGTCAATTTTCCAAAATATTAAACACATTTTTATTTGATGGCAGACATGATGCTGCGTTTAAAACCGGGGTTAAAGGACATTAAATGAAAGCTCTGGGTCTCTGCTTTCACATGCATTTGGTTTTAAGCTTGTAGTATACACCGTTTTGGAGAAATTAACGAAAATATGTCATCCGTTTGGTCAATATTCTAAAATATTGGACTCATATTCTTATGATGGTGACATGATGCTGCGTTTAAAACCGGGGTTAATGGACATTAAATGAAAGCTCTGGGTCTCTGCTTTCACATGCATTTGGTTTTAAGCTTGTAGATTGCACCGTTTTGGAGAAATTAACGAAAATATGTCATACGTTTGGTCAATATTCTAAAATATTGGACTCATATTCTTATGATGGCAGACATGATGCTGCTTTTAAACCCGGGGTTAATGGACATTAAATGAAAGCTCTGGGTCTCTGCTTTCACATGCATTTGGTTTTAAGCTTGTAGTATGCACCGTTTTGGAGAAATTAACGGAAATATGTCATCCGTTAGGTAAATTTTCCAAAATATTGGACTCATTTTCTTATGATGGCAGACATGATGCTGCTTTTAAACCCGGGGTTAATGGACATTAAATGAAAGCTCTGGGTCTCTGCTTTCACATGCATTTGGTTTTAAGCTTGTAGTATGCACCGTTTTGGAAATATTAATGAAAATATGCCATCCGTTTCGTCAAAATTCGAAAATATTGGACTCATTCTTATGATGGCAGACATGATGTTGCGTTTAAAACCGGGGTTAATGGACATTAAATGAAAGCTCTGTGTCTCTGCTTTCATATGCATTGGGTTTTAAGCTTGTAGTATACACCGTTTTGGAGAAATTAACGGAAATATGTCATCCTTTTGGTCAATATTCTAATATATAGGACTCATATTCTTATGATGGCAGACATGATGCTGCGTTTAAAACCGGGGTTAATGGACATTAAATGAAAGCTCTGGGTCTCTGCTTTCATATGCATTGGGTTTTAAGCTTGTAGTATGCACCGTTTTGGAGAAATTAACGGAAATATGTCATTCGTTTGGTCAATTTTTTAAATATTAAACAAATTTTCATTTGATGACAGACATGATCCTGCGTTTAAAACCGGGGTAAATGGACATTAAATGAAAGCTCTGGGTCTCTGCTTTCATATGCATTGGGTTTTAAGCTTGTAGTATGCACCGTTTTGGAGAAATTAACCGAAATATGTCATCCGTTTGGTCAATATTCTAAAATATTGGACTCATATTCTTATGATGGTAGACCTGATGCTCCGTTTAAAGCCGGGGTTAATGGACATTAAATGAAAGCTCTGTGTCTCTGTTTTCGTATGCATTTGGTTTTAAGCTTGTAGTTTGCACCGTTTTGGAGAAATTAACGAAAATATGTCATTCGTTTGGTCAATTTTCCAAAAAATTAAACACATTTTCCTTTGATGGCAGACATGATGCTGCGTTTAAAACCGGGGTTAAAGGACATTAAATGAAAGCTCTGGGTCTCTGCTTTCATATGCATTGGGTTTTAAGCTTGTAGTATGCACCGTTTTGGAGAAATTAACGGAAACATGTCATCCGTTTGGTCAATATTCTAAAATATTGGACTCATATTCTTATGATGGTGACATGATGCTGCGTTTAAAACCGGGGTTAATGGACACTAAATGAAAGCTCTGGGTCTCTGCTTTCACGTGCATTTGGTTTTAAGCTTGTAGATTGCACCGTTTTGCAGAAATTAACGAAAATATGTCATCCGTTTGGTCAATATTCTAAAATATTGGACTCATATTCTTATGATGGCAGACATGATGCTGCTTTTAAACCCGGGGTTAATGGACATTAAATGAAAGCTCTGGGTCTCTGCTTTCACATTCATTTGGTTTTAAGCTTGTAGTATGCACCGTTTTGGAGAAATTAACGAAAATATGTCATCCGTTTGGTCAATTTTCCAAAATATTGGACTCATATTCTTATGAGGGCAGACATGAAGTTGCGTTTAAAGCCGGGGTTAATGGACATTAAATGAAAGGTCTGGGTCTCTGCTTTCACATGCATTTGGTTTTAAGCTTGTAGTATGCACCGTTTTGGAAATAT
>NW_028296921.1:32500-35000 GCF_055471065.1 Atractosteus spatula | reverse complement strand
AAAAGACTAAGTCCCCCGGGTGACCAGGCCCCTATAAAGCCGATCGTAAAAAAGACTAAGTCCCCCGGGTGACCAGGCCCCTATAAAGCCGGTCGTAAAAAAGACTAAGTCCCCCGGGTGACCAGGCCCCTATAAAGCCGATCGTAAAAAAGACTAAGTCCCCCGGGTGACCAGGCCCCTATAAAGCCGATCGTAAAAAAGACTAAGTCCCCCGGGTGACCAGGCCTCCGAAAAGCCGATCGTAAAAAAGACTAAGTCCCCCGGATGACCAGGCCCCTATAAAGCCGATCGTAAAAAAGACTAAGTCCCCCGGGTGACCAGGCCCCTATAAAGCCGATCGTAAAAAAGACTAAGTCCCCCGGGTGACCAGGCCCCTATAAAGCCGATCGTAAAAAAGACTAAGTCCCCCGGGTGACCAGGCCCCTATAAAGCCGGTCGTAAAAAAGACTAAGTCCCCCGGGTGACCAGGCCCCTATAAAGCCGATCGTAAAAAAGACTAAGTCCCCCGGGTGACCAGGCCCCTATAAAGCCGATCGTAAAAAAGACTAAGTCCCCCGGGTGACCAGGCCTCCGAAAAGCCGATCGTAAAAAAGACTAAGTCCCCCGGGTGACCAGGCCCCTATAAAGCCGATCGTAAAAAAGACTAAGTCCCCCGGGTGACCAGGCCCCTATAAAGCCGGTCGTAAAAAAGACTAAGTCCCCCGGGTGACCAGGCCCCTATAAAGCCGGTCGTAAAAAAGACTAAGTCCCCCGGGTGACCAGGCCCCTATAAAGCCGATCGTAAAAAAGACTAAGTCCCCCGGGTGACCAGGCCCCTATAAAGCCGATCGTAAAAAAGACTAAGTCCCCCGGGTGACCAGGCCCCTTTAAAGCCGATCGTAAAAAAGACTAAGTCCCCCGGGTGACCAGGCCCCTATAAAGCCGATCGTAAAAAAGACTAAGTCCCCCGGGTGACCAGGCCCCTATAAAGCCGATCGTAAAAAAGACTAAGTCCCCCGGGTGACCAGGCCCCTATAAAGCCGATCGTAAAAAAGACTAAGTCCCCCGGGTGACCAGGCCCCTTTAAAGCCGATCGTAAAAAAGACTAAGTCCAGCGGGTGACCAGGCGTCCCGAATCTGTCGGGGGTGACCAGGTGGCCGGCCCGCTGGACGGCGCTGAATGGGTCTAAATAATCGGAAGGGGGCTTAAGTCTGCAGCAGGGGGCATGGCCGGAGTCCATCCCCAGGCGGGGGGCATATTTCCCGGGCAGGGAGGCTTGGATCCCCCTGTCTGAACCGAAAGCACTGCTCGCGGTCGAACCGGGAGCCGGGTGCCTCAGACGCCGCTGCTGTGGTGCTTTTCCCCTTTTCACAAGCCTGGAGGCTTGGCCCAGGCCTAGCAGGAGGCATGCAACCGCCTGAGAGCGCTCCCGGGGTGAAAAAAAGACTTTTTCGTTTTCATGGAGCTTTTAAGGGGATGAATCCACCCCGCTCAAGCCCAGGCAGAGCTCCACAAGCTGGGCTTGGATTCCAGGTTCGCTCCCTTGCAGGCACCGGGTACGGAAGTTGCGGTGGCGTATCTCCGGGTATGTGGGAGTACCGAAAGTCGAGTGGTGTGGTCCCGGGTATGTGGGAGGACCGATTCTGGAGTGGTGTGGTCCCGGGTATGTGGCAGGACCGAAACTCGGGTGGCTTTGTCCCAGGCACGTGGGCAGGCCGAGTCAGCGGTGGCGTGGTCCCGGGTACGAGGGAGAGGCCGAAACAGGGGTGGCCTCTCCCCAGGCACGCAGGGAGCCTGTCAGAGGGCGGCCAGCCCCGCAGCTGTGCGGGGGGCGCCCTCGGCACCCCGGCCTGTCCCAGGGCAGGCGGGGGAGCCTGACAGAGGGCGGCCAGCCCCGCAGGTGTGCGGGGGGCGCCCTCGGCACCCCGGCCTGCCCCAGGGCAGGCGGGGGAGCCTGACAGAGGGCGGCCAGCCCCGCAGGTGTGCGGGGGGCGCCCTCGGCACCCCGGCCTGTCCCAGGGCAGGCGGGGGAGCCTGACAGAGGGCGGCCAGCCCCGCAGGTGTGCGGGGGGCGCCCTCGGCACCCCGGCCTGCCCCAGGGCAGGCGGGGGAGCCTGACAGAGGGCGGCCAGCCCCGCAGGTGTGCGGGCTGAGCCCTCGGCACCCCGGCCTGTCCCAGGGCAGGCGGGGGAGCCTGACAGAGGGCGGCCAGCCCCGCAGGTGTGCGGGGGGCGCCCTCGGCACCCCGGCCTGCCCCAGGGCAGGCGGGGGAGCCTGACAGAGGGCGGCCAGCCCCGCAGGTGTGCGGGGGGCGCCCTCGGCACCCCGGCCTGCCCCAGGGCAGGCGGGGGAGCCTGACAGAGGGCGGCCAGCCCCGCAGCTGTGCGGGCTGAGCCCTCGGCACCCCGGCCTGCCCCAGGGCAGGCGGGGGAGCCTGACAGAGGGCGGCCAGCCCCGCAGGTGTGCGGGGGGCGCCCTCGGCACCCCGGCCTGCCCCAGGGCAGGCGGGGGAGCCTGACA
>NW_028296921.1:20000-22500 GCF_055471065.1 Atractosteus spatula | reverse complement strand
TGACCAGGCCTCCGAAAAGCCGATCGTAAAAAAGACTAAGTCCCCCGGATGACCAGGCCCCTATAAAGCCGATCGTAAAAAAGACTAAGTCCCCCGGGTGACCAGGCCCCTATAAAGCCGATCGTAAAAAAGACTAAGTCCCCCGGGTGACCAGGCCCCTATAAAGCCGATCGTAAAAAAGACTAAGTCCCCCGGGTGACCAGGCCCCTATAAAGCCGGTCGTAAAAAAGACTAAGTCCCCCGGGTGACCAGGCCCCTATAAAGCCGATCGTAAAAAAGACTAAGTCCCCCGGGTGACCAGGCCCCTATAAAGCCGATCGTAAAAAAGACTAAGTCCCCCGGGTGACCAGGCCTCCGAAAAGCCGATCGTAAAAAAGACTAAGTCCCCCGGGTGACCAGGCCCCTATAAAGCCGATCGTAAAAAAGACTAAGTCCCCCGGGTGACCAGGCCCCTATAAAGCCGGTCGTAAAAAAGACTAAGTCCCCCGGGTGACCAGGCCCCTATAAAGCCGGTCGTAAAAAAGACTAAGTCCCCCGGGTGACCAGGCCCCTATAAAGCCGATCGTAAAAAAGACTAAGTCCCCCGGGTGACCAGGCCCCTATAAAGCCGATCGTAAAAAAGACTAAGTCCCCCGGGTGACCAGGCCCCTTTAAAGCCGATCGTAAAAAAGACTAAGTCCCCCGGGTGACCAGGCCCCTATAAAGCCGATCGTAAAAAAGACTAAGTCCCCCGGGTGACCAGGCCCCTATAAAGCCGATCGTAAAAAAGACTAAGTCCCCCGGGTGACCAGGCCCCTATAAAGCCGATCGTAAAAAAGACTAAGTCCCCCGGGTGACCAGGCCCCTTTAAAGCCGATCGTAAAAAAGACTAAGTCCAGCGGGTGACCAGGCGTCCCGAATCTGTCGGGGGTGACCAGGTGGCCGGCCCGCTGGACGGCGCTGAATGGGTCTAAATAATCGGAAGGGGGCTTAAGTCTGCAGCAGGGGGCATGGCCGGAGTCCATCCCCAGGCGGGGGGCATATTTCCCGGGCAGGGAGGCTTGGATCCCCCTGTCTGAACCGAAAGCACTGCTCGCGGTCGAACCGGGAGCCGGGTGCCTCAGACGCCGCTGCTGTGGTGCTTTTCCCCTTTTCACAAGCCTGGAGGCTTGGCCCAGGCCTAGCAGGAGGCATGCAACCGCCTGAGAGCGCTCCCGGGGTGAAAAAAAGACTTTTTCGTTTTCATGGAGCTTTTAAGGGGATGAATCCACCCCGCTCAAGCCCAGGCAGAGCTCCACAAGCTGGGCTTGGATTCCAGGTTCGCTCCCTTGCAGGCACCGGGTACGGAAGTTGCGGTGGCGTATCTCCGGGTATGTGGGAGTACCGAAAGTCGAGTGGTGTGGTCCCGGGTATGTGGGAGGACCGATTCTGGAGTGGTGTGGTCCCGGGTATGTGGCAGGACCGAAACTCGGGTGGCTTTGTCCCAGGCACGTGGGCAGGCCGAGTCAGCGGTGGCGTGGTCCCGGGTACGAGGGAGAGGCCGAAACAGGGGTGGCCTCTCCCCAGGCACGCAGGGAGCCTGTCAGAGGGCGGCCAGCCCCGCAGCTGTGCGGGGGGCGCCCTCGGCACCCCGGCCTGTCCCAGGGCAGGCGGGGGAGCCTGACAGAGGGCGGCCAGCCCCGCAGGTGTGCGGGGGGCGCCCTCGGCACCCCGGCCTGCCCCAGGGCAGGCGGGGGAGCCTGACAGAGGGCGGCCAGCCCCGCAGGTGTGCGGGGGGCGCCCTCGGCACCCCGGCCTGTCCCAGGGCAGGCGGGGGAGCCTGACAGAGGGCGGCCAGCCCCGCAGGTGTGCGGGGGGCGCCCTCGGCACCCCGGCCTGCCCCAGGGCAGGCGGGGGAGCCTGACAGAGGGCGGCCAGCCCCGCAGGTGTGCGGGCTGAGCCCTCGGCACCCCGGCCTGTCCCAGGGCAGGCGGGGGAGCCTGACAGAGGGCGGCCAGCCCCGCAGGTGTGCGGGGGGCGCCCTCGGCACCCCGGCCTGCCCCAGGGCAGGCGGGGGAGCCTGACAGAGGGCGGCCAGCCCCGCAGGTGTGCGGGGGGCGCCCTCGGCACCCCGGCCTGCCCCAGGGCAGGCGGGGGAGCCTGACAGAGGGCGGCCAGCCCCGCAGCTGTGCGGGCTGAGCCCTCGGCACCCCGGCCTGCCCCAGGGCAGGCGGGGGAGCCTGACAGAGGGCGGCCAGCCCCGCAGGTGTGCGGGGGGCGCCCTCGGCACCCCGGCCTGCCCCAGGGCAGGCGGGGGAGCCTGACAGAGGGCGGCCAGCCCCGCAGGTGTGCGGGCTGAGCCCTCGGCACCCCGGCCTGCCCCAGGGCAGGCGGGGGAGCCTGACAGAGGGCGGCCAGCCCCGCAGGTGTGCGGGGGGCGCCCTCGGCACCCCGGCCTGCCCCAGGGCAGGCGGGGGAGCCTGACAGAGGGCGGCCAGCCCCGCAGCTGTGCGGGCTGAGCCCTCGGCACCCCGGCCTGCCC
>NW_028296919.1:155000-172693 GCF_055471065.1 Atractosteus spatula | reverse complement strand
AAACCAGCTGACAGGCTCTGTTGCAGCGGTTGTCCAATGGGCGTTGTGTCGGCGTCCTCTGGCTACCGGCCAACCAGTCGAGGTGCAGCTCGGAGTAGGACGGGCGGAGGAATCTGACTGCGGCGCGCAGGGCAGTCGTTGCTCCGAGGGGATCTACCAGCAGTCCGGCTGGCTAGTAGAAAGTCTCTATGCACAGAGTGTGACCGCGAGTCCTCACAAGTCACTCTTTTGCCTGGGAAGAAGCTGGTTCGTTCCCGGTCCAGCGCTGCTTCTGAATAAGCTATTCAGGTTGTCGACGAGGGTCCAACTGTAGGCTGCCGTTGATCAAGCGGAGCATTCACGTTGGTAGAATTCTGAATACGTACGGGATCCTCGGCCTCGCGCTTAGAACAAAGTCCAAGTCCTTTTGCAGACAACAGCAGTTGTCACGTGATTGTCTCTGAGGATGCGCGAAAATGGCCAAGGAGAGCCCAGAACTGAGCTTGCGCTCCCTTTTTGATCAAGACCCAGATGTGTGCTGATTGGTTGAGAGTTTGGCGGGCATTGGAGACCCACGTGGTATTACCACGCCCTGCCAGTCCCTGATTGGTTGGTCAAGGTGAGATATAAGTCACTTACTCTTGACACTTAGAAATGCAGTCCAGATGTCCATTCGGCACTCCCTAGACAGATAGGCGCCAGTGGATGACCATTGATCATTATAGCCAGGCTTAGCTAATTGCATCCCCGTCTGGGAGCTTGCTTCTTATCAAAAGAAAAACATCTTAAATCAGCTTGCATGAATTCTTTCTCTGTGGCTGCACCACAGAGATGGAGGGTGAGATGGGGCCTCCTTTAGGAGCATACCAACGCTTAATTCTGTCTTATTAACAAGCATTGCCGCTACATATCCCCCCTTTTTGAAGGTCACGAGGTCCTGAGGCGTTGTTGCCTTCAAAACAAAAACAGAGTTAAGTGATGTTTGTTGTACCACGGTGGATTCTACCACCCAATATTCACATTACCTCTCGAGAATTTGTACAGGAAATAGTGTTGGAAAGAACGTTGCGTATACCTGCTCTCAGTTATAAGGTACCTAGGAATGAGGCATTGGGCATCATCATTAGCTCTAGACCTTAAACTTCCGGCAGTTCACTATCAGTATCGGATAGCTCTGCAGCAGGCAGACGTTTGGGAGTGGTTACCTGATTTCGGTGATAAACCATTGCTCCCTTTGTCTCATTCAAACTACCCCGCAAGGCTTTGATACAAGAGAACAGCATCCAACACATTACCCCAGCCATGATCCAGCTACCCAGCAGCAGTGTCAAGATGACCACGTTTATTGTTCCTAGCGCCCCAGAGGATCCACAACGACTGTGCTTGGGACCTACCAGTGTAGTTTTTAAGTTTGTGTCGTTAAGAACAAATTCGACTACCTGTACACCCTCAAGACTTACTGTCTCTTGGATTCTCTCATCCAAGTCAATGCCGTGTCCTCTGAAAGCGTCCACAATCTCGAGTTCCGTTTCGTATAGTTCTGACTCCAGGTGATACAGTGCTAAATCGTTGAGATGCACTATCGCTCCTTCAGGAACTTGTAGAAAAACTGTTTGGTTGGGTAGCTGCACTTCGGTAGCTGTATCATGCCTGTCATATGTTATTGTAACCGTTAACTGTGGTGTGCTGACCAGCCATTTCTTTCCCACCTGCTCAACCTGGGGTTCGTTAACCTCACTTTTGCTCGTCACTGTGGCTTTACACTTTTCAGTGGCAGCCCCCTTTCTGATACCACACAACCTCTGAGTTGTGTCCCTAAGGAATGGCTTACTTGGGCATACCCAGTGGATATCCTTGGTTGATATACACAGTTCCAGGTTTGGAACAAGATACAAATTTGGATCATCCTCCTGGTAAGCTACGAGCGGTGGGGTGGTCAACTTCACATGCATGTCCCCCCTCCAGAAGCCAACGTTCGATATAGACTTGAGTCTATAGATATCCTTGCCACTCACGATGGGAAGGTTCAACAGGAAACCTATTTCCTTGGCTTCGGGGTTGACATGTATAGGAATGGCACTGCCTAGACTGTATGCAAAATGTACCTGTAATGGCTGCACCATCTCAGAAGTGGTTGTCCTAAGTACTTCTTCTACTAAGGACAGTGGAACCAAGTAAGTTGGAATCTGTCCCATGGCTAAGCTAGTTATCGTGGCACTAAGCTCCCTAAGCAAATCCTGCATCAGCATCCTGACCTGTTGCACGTAAGCATAATCCCACTGTAACACGTCGACAATCCTGCCCACGGTGTGGAGGGTGTTATTTAACACTGCTGCATGAAGGTTTACTGCTAATATTGTGCCCTGTAAGGTTTTCCCTAGGCTTTCCAGCCGCTGCTGCTGTTGATACAGCCTGTCCTGAATTTCTGGCATTTCCTTAAGTAACCCAGACACCTGCCTTCTCAGGGTGGTCAGGGTGACAGTGTAAGCAGCAAACAGACCAGCTGAAAATAGCGAGCCCACGGTGGAGGCCGCAGCAATCAGACCCCCCAAGAACCTTTTGGGGCGGCTGAGGCCTGTCATCTCCTCCTGGCTGACTGTTGCCTTCCTCAGCTCTCGGAGCATGTGTATAGTGTCTAGCTGGGCATGCCATACAGCATCCTTAGCCCACTGCCTGCCATGATGGGACACCCTACTGTTCATGTTGATGTGCTTCCGAAACACATCACTTGGGTCCAGCCGCACATACACTCGCTGAGTATATGTTCTGCAATTTGTTAACAACAATCCGGGAGCGTCCTGCAGGACTATGCCGGTAGGAGGACCGGGTTCCACAACTTCAAGGGGCTGTGTCGAAGCGATCCACAGCACTGTCAGGACCAGCCGTGGCAGTTTTAGGATTCCCATTCTGGAACACAGATGAGGCACATGGTACAGTTCCACTATAATTTTGAATATATTTTCCTAGGAGGACCTACACTACAGTACCTAACTACCTGCAGCTACAAAGGGGCACCCCCCTCTTGATCGGGTTTAGACTTTTAACCCTATTCTGTGTCCTCCGGCGCCATTTGAGGTGGGCGATACAACCGGAGGTGGTTGCGATGCACCCACTTATAGACCAGAGATTGCCTTCCTTTTTCAATCCGAATTCGATAAGCTACCGGTGATACCTTATCGACAATCTCGTGGGGTCCTGTCCAACTGGGTAAGAATTTCCGGGCCACCCCTGTGGGTTTGGCAAATTGGAAGTACAGGACCTTGTCTCCTACTTGGAGTTCCTGGTTAACTGCCTTTCGGTCATAGTATGCTTTCCTACCCTCTGCACTCCTTCCCAGATTGTTCTGGGCAAAAGCAAAGGTTGCCTGCAGATGTGCTCGCTGACACATACTGATGGGCCGTAGCAGCCCCCATCGTGCTCAGGTCCTCCACCCCATAAAGACAGTGTAGGGGAAGAGTCATCTTCCGACCTGTCATCATCTCAAAAGGTGGGACCCCCGTAGAGCAATGGGGCGTGGCTCGGATGGCCATCAGAACCAGGGGCAGCTTAATGTCCCAGTCCCTACTGCTGGTGGAGACAAACTTTTTGAGCATACTAACCACCGTTCGGTTTGCCCTTTCTGCCTGGCCCGAGGATTGAGGGTGGTAGGAGATATGCAACTGGGCCTTGACCCCAAGCATATTCCACAGGGTTGCCATTACTGTAGCTGTGAAATGGGTTCCCTGATCCGAGTCCACGGTCAGGGGGAGTCCCCATCGACTGAACACATGGTTCACCAACAGCACTGCAGTTGTCTCTGCCGTGTCGTTGGGTGCTGGGAGGCACTCAATCCATTTTGTGAATGCACACGTAACCGTGAGGAAATATTTGTTCCCTCTGGATGACCTCACCAGCGGCCCCACCCAATCCATTTGTAGATTGGACCAGGGGAATGTCATGCCCTTTTTCTGGAGTGGTGCACGGTGCAAGGGCCGTGATGGTTGGAACTGGCTACACGTCAGACACCCCTTTACATACGCGGCGATGTCTTGGCCCATGTGAGGCCAGAATGCCACCTGCTGGATAGTGTCGTACGTGGCCTTGATTCCCCGGTGACCCCCACAGGGCTCGTCATGAGCGTGTTGGATCATGACCCCCCGATGGCAGCGGGGAACTACCCACTTTGGGACACCTTGTGCAACTGGTACACAAACCAACAACCCCTTTATAATTTTTAGGTTGTCTTTCACCTCTGCCAGCTCCTTCAGCTCTGGAGACTGGCTCAGCACCTGCTCCGAAAGAGGTTGACGCACTGGGTCAGCGATATGCTGATACATTAGCCCAATTGCTGGGTCCTGTTTCTGCATTTCCGCAAGATCGGTGTTAAAACCCTGTGACCCAAGCACTACAGATTGAGGGTCAGCTCCGACATCCTGTCTAGCCCTGCTTCGGGTGACCGCCTTGACCTCAGCCACGGTTTCTGGGAGTAGCCATTCCTGCTGGAACTGCCAGGGTTCACCCTCTAAGGCGCCAGATTTAGCCAGCCGGTCAGCCTCATCATTCCCGTCTTTGTCGGGTCTCTTCACCTGGGAGTGTCCCTTCACCTTCCTCCAGTAAACCATCATTCCAGCCTCGGTCGTGAGCTTGTCACTGGCCAGGAACAACTCTTTGTTCTTTACTTCCTTGCCCCGGGCATTTTTCATGCCGTTACCCTTCCAATACGGAAGATGGGACACGAAGCTATGTCGGGCGTAGTTCGAGTCACTACAGATGACAAATTGTTTAAGGCCATTTGTCAGGGCCTGCTGGAGGGTGATCAGCACCCCAGCTACTTCCGCATACTGACTAGTCTTTGGTCCTAGCTTATAGCGGGTCGGCCCACAGGGAGTATTGTCTTGCCAGACTACTCCTACCCCTGCTAGCACCTGCTGTTTGTGGCGAAAAGAGCAACCGTCAACATAGGCCATGGGTAAGCCCTGGCCCACGTTTTCATCGTAGTACCGGTGATTGTTCGGTAGCTCAGCAGCGGGAATTGTTTCTGGAGCTTCCATGTCAGTGTCACAGCCGTGACACACTTGGCCCAAAGCCAGGCCCTGTCCCAGGTACATTTTCTTGCTCTGTGCATAACGTACCTCTATCTCATAGCCTTGTAGGGCCATCATCCATGCCACAATCCTGCTATTTGACACCCTGCCCGCTTTCAGTCTCTGGCTATGCAGGAATGTCACAGGTTGGTGGCAGGTTTCGATGATGATCTTTTGTCCCCCTACATAACTACGGAAGTGTTCTACCGACCAGACCGTAGACAACAGGGCCTTCTCGCAGTCCAAGAACTTTTGCTCCACTGGGTTCAGGGCTCGACTGGCATACGCCACCACCCTTCGCTCTTGGTCATATTCCTGACTCAGAGCAGCCCCAAGGCAGTGCTCTGAGAACCCTGCTTCAAGGTAGAAGACCTTATTTTTGTCAGGGTAGGCCAAGCACGGCGCACTACCGAGTCTGCGCTTCAGCTCCATCACAGCCTGTTCTGAGGAAGGTCCCCACTCAAAGGGCACGTCTTTCTGCAGCAGCTTGTGGAGGGGCCTTGCTATTTCAGCGTAATCCTCAATGAACTGCCGGGAATAATTACATACTCCCAGAAAGCTGCGCAGTTCAGACAGGTTAGTGGGCGACTTCATATTCTGGATAGCTTGGACTCTGCTGGACTGTGGCTGTATGCCTTGGGCTCCAACCAATAGTCCCACGTACTCCACTTGGGTCCTACACCACTGTCCCTTAGCCAGAGACAGTTTGGCCCCTGCACGGGAGAGCTGGGTCAACACATGCCTGATCTCGGCCAGCATCCATCCTCTGTCCCTTCTTTAGGACAAGGCGTACCGGAAACCCTGCTGTTGACGCAGGAACGATCAGGTCCGATTCGTTTACTACCTGGCAGGCCTGAGGAATCGTCTGACCTGACCGAATGTTCTCGAGGTCGCCGCTTAGAGAGTGGGCATCTGGGTTCACCCGTGTCCACAGCACACTGTTTACTGTGTCCAGCTGGGCGCCCAGTCGAACCAACAGGTCTGCACCAATACAGACCGAATGGGTCAGCTGAGGTGCTACCTGGAAGTAGTGAGCAAACTTCCTTTTTCCGATGGAGATGGAAGCTGCACAGCTTCCTTTGCTCCAAATGGACCTATGAGGTGGGGGTGCCCACCACAGACCCTGTGATTGCGTCACCAGGGTCACCTGACGGCTTCGCGACAGGTCCTCGAACAGACCTTCACTGATTATGGACTTCTCAGAGCTGAGGCTGAGAATTACATCATCAACCTGCACTTCTGCCACCTGGACCCCTCCCACCACCATGGGGTGGTAGTCCTTGTCCCCCTGAGGTACCAGGGCGCACAGAAAGGACTCCCATTCATTACCGGACAGGGAGATCCACTCTTCTTCAGGGATGAAAAAGGGGTGTGCTTTACCTGGCGGGTCAAGCAGCTGCTCGGAGCACTGCTCCTGTAGTTGGGAGACCGTGGGAGTGCTGGCCTGGGCAGGACTTCCCTGTAGTTTTGGAAAGCAAGAAGAGACATTTATTTCTCGTCCAGAGGAACCAGGAGAATCCTCCAACTCAGCTATGGTGTTCAGTGGGCACTGTGTGATCACAGCATAACCACTGAACCCCCCTTTTTGCTGTACGACAGGCTTAGGGTGCTTGACCTGAGCCCACAATTTTCCACGCTGGCAGTCCACCAGAGGCTCCAGCCTGTCAAGCAGGTCTTGGCCAATGAGTAGTGGCTCTGTTTTAAACCTAGAGATGTAAACAGGATGCACCACGTTCATTGGCCCGAACCTAAGTGCCACCCACACTCGGTGTGTGATCCTGGCATGATCCTGGGTATAGCTGGAAATATCTATCTTACACGGTTCTACCTTAAGTCTGATGCCTTTTCCTTTCGCTACTCGTTTGAGCTCGCTGAGTAGATCGGCTGACATCAAACTAATTTCAGCCCCAGTGTCAACCAGTGCTTCTCTATCTAAGACGTTTTCAAGAGAAACCTTGATATAAATACGCCTTGCTTTGCCTTTCTGGCTGAGATTCCCTAAGAATTGTTGGAAGCCTGCCTTTTCTTTGACTTCAGGGGCGGGGTCAGCGCCCAACTCAGAGTCACAGCCTTCTTCCAGGCAGGAACCCTCCCACCCAATCAGATAGACTGAGGGAGGGGTTTGGGATGGATCCCCGCCTCCTCCAGTGAGAAGGGGCGTGGTCCCACTAAGCTCATTCACGCTTCCGGCATTCAGTGCGGAAGGTTTACCCTGTCCTGATCTCTCAAGCAGGGCTTGTTCAAGCCTGTCCAGGCGGGTTGCAGTCGACTCCCTTCGTCCAGCCTTCTGATAGGCTCTGCCTGTGCCCTTGCCTTCCCCGTAGCGCTCACGGCGGCTCTGACGCTTAGTGCGGTCCTGCCTGCCTATTTTGCGCCGGGGCTTAGCGGGCTCAGGAACCTCAGCTCCCTCGAGCTGAGGCGAGTCGTCAACCCTGCTGGCTTTAGTGGCGAACACGGCCGTTTTAGCAGGTTTTCGCTCTGAGGAAGCAGAGACTTCAGCTCCCCAGGCTTTTTGAGCCAACCTTCTAATGTCAGCCATTTTCATCGCTTTTGCATCAGTGTGCATCACAATCATTTTCCTGATTGAGGGATGCAGATTAGCAATGAATAAACCTTTGAAATTCACGTTCTCTTCGCAACCCTCTTCATTCCGCCCTGCAAAATAAGTGCGCCTAAGCCTCTCATAATAGTCGCGAGGGGCTTCAGCTTTTTCGTGTTTAATATGGTGCGCAGCGGCCACGGCAGCTATGGGATCGATAAAAGCCGAAAATTCTCCGATCATTGCCTGACACAGCTCCTCAAAGCTATTACAGACCTCCGGTCCTTGTCTAGACATCCACTCGTGGACCGCTCGGCTAGTAGTTTTCCTTACTAACATAGCCTTTTCCTGTTCGGACGCTCCGGGCATAAACTGCAAAGTATGTCTCGGCTCATCGATGTAGGTTTCCACATTATTCCCTGACACTGACGGGTCAAACCTTTCTACATCTTTGGCTAACTGCCTCAGGGAGTGGAGGTTAATTTTTACGGTTTCTCCGCGGGCAGGGGGACGGCCGTGATCAGGAGCAGGGGGTCTATGCCTGAATTGCATCGCCCTTGCGTCTCGCGCAGGACTCGGCGATCTCCCCCATGCCGATCCGACCACAGACCCTGGCCGGGAGAAACCTCCTCCCGGCGCGCTGGGTGAGCGCTCCGGGCTGCTAGGTGGGCTGGCATGCAAGTGGGATCTAGCCTGTTTTGCTTCCAGTACGGCAGCATCTAACTCCTTTTGCCTTTCCTGGCTGAGCTCATTTAAACGCTCAATTTCTTTTTCTTTTTCTTTCAAGCTCGCTTCCAGGTCTCTCCTAGCTACCTCAGCCGCAGTTTCTCTAGCAGACAGGTCATCTAATTTACCTAAAACTTCCCTGAGTCTGTCTTCACTTTCCTCATTTTTCACTCTCTTTTCTCTGATTATATCCAACAACTCAACTCGCTCCGCCTTATATCTTTCTAGCTTTCCCTGAAGCTTTTGAAACTTTGTCAGCTCGGACAAAGACAGTTCCAGCTGTTTAGCTAGATTTAAGGCGAAACTCGATAGGACCTGAACTGCGTTCACGGACCCTCCTGTGTTAAGCTGGTTCGCTACCTTAGCTACTAAATCTACTTGCAGCTTCTCAATATCATCAAAGTTCAACTTTTCGATACCGCTCCAGTAACCAGGATTGTCGTCGCTAGAAATAGTACTTATAAGCGACTCCACTTCAGACATTTTAGCAGCCATTGTCATTACGTCAGAGAAACTTTAAGAGTATTACTTTTTTTTCTTTTACCAAAATACAGTATGGAATCTAAACACCCGAGCAGATGGATTTCCAATCAGTACACGTTACACTAAACGCTAGAAAACAGGGGGATTTCTTTACGCAGTTATCAGCACACCCGGTATTCGCGTATAGAAGCCGCGGTGCTGTGCTGAACTTGAACTCACAGCAATATCAGTTATTCTGTGCGATTGATTCTCATTTCATTCTAAACTCGCCCACCCAGGGACGCCATTAAATGTAGTGGTTTGATGGGTTTACTGAGACAATTATCAATTGTAGCAGTAATCACGAGGTTGTTCGTTGGGGCTTTTAGAAAATCAATCGTCAGAACAACTAACAACGCACACACACGGGTTCAATACACGAGATACATTTATTAATATAAACTGTGCACCAAACATATACTAGTCTGCCTGGATACGAGCGGCAGACCTTACTGTGAGGGTTATCAATATACAAGGTATATAATCTCGAAGAGATGCAAACACAAAGAGATACACAACAGAGAATATATGTCAATATATATCGTTCGGTTACCAAATCGCTAATCAGTGTTATTACCCACTGTTACTCTAAACTCGGAAGTAAATACATTACTCATGAATTAAATTGATAACAACTTGTGTTGAGGTACAATTAAATTCTCGAGACGCAATGTAGAACATGGGGTTTACTTATCCACTGTGTTTGGATTTGGAATTTCCCGGCACGAACACCAAACCAGCTGACAGGCTCTGTTGCAGCGGTTGTCCAATGGGCGTTGTGTCGGCGTCCTCTGGCTACCGGCCAACCAGTCGAGGTGCAGCTCGGAGTAGGACGGGCGGAGGAATCTGACTGCGGCGCGCAGGGCAGTCGTTGCTCCGAAGGGATCTACCAGCAGTCCGGCTGGCTAGTAGAAAGTCTCTATGCACAGAGTGTGACCGCGAGTCCTCACAAGTCACTCTTTTGCCTGGGAAGAAGCTGGTTCGTTCCCGGTCCAGCGCTGCTTCTGAATAAGCTATTCAGGTTGTCGACGAGGGTCCAACTGTAGGCTGCCGTTGATCAAGCGGAGCATTCACGTTGGTAGAATTCTGAATACGTACGGGATCCTCGGCCTCGCGCTTAGAACAAAGTCCAAGTCCTTTTGCAGACAACAGCAGTTGTCACGTGATTGTCTCTGAGGATGCGTGAAAATGGCCAAGGAGAGCCCAGAACTGAGCTTGCGCTCCCTTTTTGATCAAGACCCAGATGTGTGCTGATTGGTTGAGAGTTTGGCGGGCATTGGAGACCCACGTGGTATTACCACGCCCTGCCAGTCCCTGATTGGTTGGTCAAGGTGAGATATAAGTCACTTACTCTTGACACTTAGAAATGCAGTCCAGATGTCCATTCGGCACTCCCTAGACAGATAGGCGCCAGTGGATGACCATTGATCATGATAGCCAGGCTTAGCTAATTGCATCCCCGTCTGGGAGCTTGCTTGTTATCAAAAGAAAAACATCTTAAATCAGCTTGCATGAATTCTTTCTCTGTGGCTGCACCACAGAGATGGAGGGTGAGATGGGGCCTCCTTTAGGAGCATACCAACGCTTAATTCTGTCTTATTAACAAGCATTGCCACTACAATAGTTTAAAGAAAAAATACACACCAGTCTTCCATTTCTCCCTAAACATTTTAAGCATGAAATTTTTATGAAACGGTACCCAAATATGTGATTGCTGTATAGAATGAATTTTAATTTTTAAAAATTATTTAACACGAAAATTAAGCTGTTTACATCTTCCGCCTGAGAACAGTCACCCGTTGCTACCCAACGCAGAAACACAGCCACTAACTAGCAAAGAGAGGACATTAGCTAGCCAATATGATAAAGAAATAAATAATTATTTTGTTTATTTCTTTTGCACATTTATTTGAACATTTCCATCGATTGTACAAGCACTTGGAAACTGTCCAATCCCTAGTTCATCAAGCATTTACCGGTCTGGTGCCGGTCTGTGTCTTCTAGGATATAATGCCAGCGAACTCTTGTTTTTATGTCCACTATAACTACGCTGGGCAAACGTTCCGAGGTCAAATTCTTCCAGCACGGGGGTACCTTTAATGCGGAGACGACGGCACCGAATTTTTTTGGCGCGCCTTCTCTTTAAAGCCCTGGCCAAATATGAAGACAGTACGTACAGTTATAATTCAAACGGAATTAAAAACTACACATCCCAGTTACCACGGTGGTGCTTGTGATCATTGCGTTTAACCAACGAAACAGGGCGAAAAATCAGTCACATGACTTTGGGGCAGAGTTTCGAAAGCTTAACCTATCAGCAACAAAGCGAAATTTACACGATAGACTACCTCAAACTGTCAGTTACACGACTGTGTATGTCGCTTAAGCCACTCCTATTTGGCATTTTAGTTATGGAGGCAAGAAGACGCCCCCCCCCCCCCTCTCTGGGTGTCTGATTTGCCGCCATCTTTAACTGTTCGGTGTCCGAATCGGAGTAGCTACGCGTACGAAATAAAGTTAATCCCAACTACAAAACATATATTTTTGTGGTAAGAGGGCGCAAAACATCAGTATTTACTGCTATTAATTACTGTTCGATTTATAGTTGAAATCTGAGCCTAGATATAAATTTAGATATAAAGTTAAAATCTCGACAAAGCAATGTAGGAAATACAGAGAAAATAAATCCTTTCTGACATCTAAAATCAGTTTCGATCAAGGTCTCTAAAACGAACAAGAAAAAGAGGATTTTCGGAGGGCAATTTATATAGATTTCGGAGGGCTGTGTTTATATAGAATAACTGATTTATGAGCAATCTAATTTCTTGTTCGTTTAAAACAGTGAAATGTCAGCTGCAAAAGATCGCACCAGAAACAGCACTCTCTCTGCCTGTCATAGACGTTCAGGAAAGGCTGAATGAAGTCATGTCAAGTACAATAATTCGGTGATCAATAATAACAGTTGTAGGACAGTATATAAGGAGGATAAGGATTTTGAAGTTGACTCGAAATCTGATAGGTAACCAGTGCAAGGACTTGAAAACAGGTGTAATGCATCCCTGATAGGATTCTTGCTGTCATATTCTGAACATATTGAAGATTGCTCAGTGTGGATTTAATTTCCCCAGTGAACAGGATGTGCATTTATTAATTCTAGAAAAAAAGCTTTTCTTGATTTCTCTAGTTCCCTTTAAAATAAACTATTATTCCGCAATGCAGAGTATTACATGGCCAGTATTTACACATGATATTTGTGATTTAAAGAAATTAACACAAGCAGCTTTTGGAGATTTAAGTGTTGGCTGAGTTATTGCAGGATAAAAGACTAGAGATGTTGGCAAGAAGAAGATAATTTGGGGAAAGCTGAGGAATACACTTATAACAAGAACACTTCCTAATGGGGTTAGGCATACTTTTGATGAAGATGATGAAGTTAACAGACTATATGTTTACATAGATACTGAAATAAGGATTGTATTTTAGATTATGTGTAGTTGCTGGCATTGAACTGTGTGTTGGATGCACATGAATTGAAGGAATGGGCAAACATAGCTGATGCGGATCCACAGAGCCAGCATATTAAGATGTTTATAATTAGAGGCAATTTGTTTAAATAACTAGGTATGGATACTGATGTGCAAGAGAGGTGGAAAGGCTGTTTCCTTAAGCCAGCACTATAAAATATTTTATTCTCAGTGAGATGCTGCCATTTCATCGTGGGTTTCTAACACTGTGTATAGTTCCATCCACACAGTGCCTTTACTTCCATCCATTTCTAATCTCTTTATCCAGTACAGAGGATTTGGAGCCTATCCCAGTAAGCAACGGACACAAGGCAGAATACACCCTGGACATAGCGCCAGTCCATCACAGGACAGACAGACACAAACACACACACACCAGGGCCAGTTTTCCCATAAACCAATTAACTTACCAGTATGTTTCGGAGTGCGAGAGGGAGTCATATCACACATATGGAGAAAAACCATGTAACCCAGAGAGAACATGTAAACCCCACACACACAGGATGGCAGAAATTGAACCTAAGACCCCAGTGCTGCAAGATAGCAATGCTAACCACTTCGCCACCATTATAAATGGATGGGTATCTTAGTTATCTTTCTGGTTCACAGGTTTGCATGCATAATTTAATTTTGAAAGCCACTGAGACATCAGGTACTACTGTTGTATTTATGAAAAAGAAACAAAACAAAAAACATACTAACAACTGTGCCATCCTACTCCTTAGTTAATACATTTTATTATTCATAAACAGTTAACATTGTTAGCAAAATATTTTGAATTATATTTAACCCTATTTTTTCTTTAGTTTTGTATTTAACTTATTATATGATAGTCAGACTTAATGTATATTTGAACAATGAAAATATATTTTTACAAGATGCGGGGGAAAGTGCAACAGCTTATTACAGTGCTAAATTTAATATTATTGATTGCTAATAGTTTATGCTAACACCTAACTTTCTTAATTAGATGTATTTAAAACAGTGAACTAAGTGTAACATACTATTCAGAAATACAATCGAAAATAGTTTTGTGGTGTTTGTATGGATGAAACGTTTCTAAAATGTATAACGTAACAAAATTAAAGACGATTAAAATCTGTAATCTTTCCACTTGTAATGTCATTAGACAGAACAACACGTTTCTGGTTTGTTTTAATTAGTATTAGTTAGTAGTTAGTAGTTTTAATTTAATTAGTATTGCAATTCGCACTGATTCCCTTGCGAAGATATGGACTTAAGAATATTCGTGCCTGGTCAAAAAATGGCATTAAGCACTTAAAATTAATATGGTTAATAATAGTAAACTGTAACATGCTGTAACAAGATCGGTTAAACTGCGAAGAAAATGCTTTCAGAGGAAATGTTTCAGGTGTGAAGAACATAGATCTCCAATGCAATTTCAACCAAACCTGTTCGCACACACCCTGCCCCCACTACCATTAGAATATACACAAAGCACTGAAATCTTTCGAGCTAATGATCAGGTGACCCGAGAGAGAGCGAGAGAAACACCAAGGGGTGCGGAACCAGGGAACTATTTACATGGAAAACGGGCGATCTCCCCAGACTGTCCGCCCGTATCACTGTTACCTGGATACCTCTTTATTTAGAACTCACAAACACTGATTTTTAGTTTCGAAGGATTCAAGTAGGGTTTTAGATGAAAGGCAGCGACCTTAATCAAGCCCAAATCATAATTGAACCCATTCAGAGCCTACATTACATTTTAGCGTTTCATTCTGAGCAGAAGACCCTCACACCTGAAGAAGGCTTGCGTTTTCTCTCTTCTCTTTTAAGCATGTGTACAATGTGTAATACAATTACAATGTGTAATTACAATGCTGTAATACAATTTGAATCGTATGAGGGTGGGGGGGGAGGTGTCTTTCGCTGGAAATCTCGCCTGCTTCTACTTTACGAGCACAACCCCCTCTCTGCCGGAGTGCTGGCTGTGACGAATTAAACCGGTTTCACAGGTTTCAATCACAGACCATGTGACATGGGAGTCAGGAAACTAACACACAGCGCCACCGGATTTGATAACACTATATAAACGCTATAAAATAATGTGACTAGGCACAGAACAAGTTTACAGCACAGTACAATAATAAATGCTGACCATGACTTTAGAAGCATAAATTGCCTTACACTCAATTTAAACACAAGCTGTCTTTAGCCCTCTAAGCTGGTTCATACAGAAATGTAGAGATCCAGGCTCAGAACACACAGCTTCATTAGCGAATACATATGCAGGACAACTAGAGAAGACGTTTTACAGAGGATGGATTTTTAGAAACATCCCATCAGTGACATCACTGAAGTCAACTCCTAGGTACTGTAACTGTCGTGTGGATAGTTTCACAAGAATCAGACAAAGGTTTAAGCATCGCTTGTTCTAGATAAAACTGCAAAAAAAACAACAGCAACCCATAATGTACTTCTTTGCGGCTCTGTTTGCCCATATCATATAATCACAACGTGAAATCTAGAAAATAATATCACGTAACCAAAATCCGCAATATGGAAACAGAACCTGTGTAATTGTTGATAGATGATGTACTCGTAACATTTTTTCAAGACGAACTACAACATTTAAAAAATGACTTGTATGTACTTGATATCTCTAATCAATCCACGGGTCCCAGCCCAAAACGAAACTAAAACGCATACCGTTTCGCGCTTCTTATTAGTTGCTCAAAAGTAATTTGACCGTATGAAATGCATAATATAAACCTAGAAACATATACGTGAGCAGTACTTAAGCACTGTAGTATCGGTGTTAAGACATACCTCTCAAATACTGTAAATCAAGTTAAAAATATCTCAAGACCGATTCTGGTCATAATGAAACCATGTTTCGTGTATGTTTTCTTTAAAGTACCGAGACCAGCCATATACTCTATGTTTATGTTCCAAAATTAATATCGTTTATGGCCTTCACACGCATTGCAGTATGCTCCTATTCTTTTTATGCTCAGCTACTAAGATTTCCCTTCAGTGGTAAAATCAGATATGAATATTCAATACTTAAACGGGCACAGTTAAGACATTAAATATACATATACATACTGTATACAGTACAGTTTTCATACGGTAATATGTTTATGTTCCTAAATCAATCTCTTTTATGAGCATGTGAAAGGCATGGTGAATCGATTCTCAAAAATTACTGTACTTTGCATGATTGGAAACAAATGCGTGATTGCGAAATGCTGTGGTGTTACTTTTACAAAGACGGTCAATGAAAAAAAGAATGTTGACCAGGGCAATACTTTGAGTTTACACTTACAGCTTGTCCAAGGTCATTCATTATTAATACTATTAGTAATATCTTCGTTAAAGACTTTGATGGCCACAGCTCAAACATGAGAGGTTGAGCTTTATTAGCTCCACCTTGCGGAAATTCCGGATACTATTATTTTGCTTGTCGTATTATAGGAGAATTTACGGTAACTCGCGGTATTTACCGGTAGCTTGCGGTAGACTGCGTACAGCGTACCGCAAAATAATGCGGTATCGCCCGCGCATTTTGAATGGCTGCATCTGTAGGCTGCCAAAAGTCTCCGAAACCAAATTTTGATAGCAGAAAATTCTCACTCGTCCAGAAGTTCCCTTGGGACCCAACATCCAGCACAGAGTGGTAAAAAAGCGTCTTTTTTGGAGCCCCTTGCAGTGTGCATTGGTGGTTCAGTGGTAGAATTCTCGCCTGCCACGCGGGAGGCCCGGGTTCAATTCCCGGCCAATGCAGTGGCTTTTGCAGCGAGCGGCTCCATCACTTGCATCCCCTTTCAACTCGCAACTGAAAACCCACTAAAGCTTAGAAGGTGTGAGCCAGGTCAGTACCCGGATGAGGGTGACCTACAGGGAAAAGCAAAGCTTACAGCTGGAAGCGGTGTTAATGGAGCCAGCGGTGGGGTGCTCACCCTGAGGTCTGTGCGGGTCCCAATGCCCCAGTATAGTGACGGAGACGCTGTGTGGTAAAAAGGCGCCGTCTTTTGGATGAGATGTAAAACCGAGGTCATAGCTCTCTGTGGTCATTAGAAGTGACCACCAAAACCTTTGACAAAAGCTCTTGGTAATTGATGGTCTTCAATAATGCTTCTCCTTTAGGTACATTTGAAATCAGCTGAAAAATGCTGTGAAATGGGGGGGCACTTCAGGCCAGTGTAGGATTTGGGTTACAAGAACCATTAAACAGCACGAGAAAGCCCGTACACTGAATCGCAGGGCTTTCTATTCAAAGAAGGACAAAAGAAACTTCCCTGAATTCCATTTTTTGCAGCACAGAGAGAAAAGCAGGCACGAGGCCTGTTAGCTCAGTTGGTTAGAGCGTGGTGCTAATAACACCAAGGACGCGGGTTCGATCCCCGTTTGGGCCAGGTAGTCTCCTCCTCTCTTGCCAAAACCCGTTGCTTTCTTGCTGTGGTGAGATTGGTGGTAATTCAAAGACGCCACATACTGCCGACAGACGAGAGTGTTGTGGGAGAAGAGAGAAGTGATGGAAGATTGAAGAGTGTCCAAGGTGGAGCCAAGATGAAGTGTCACAATTGCCTAGGGGAGGATTTCAAATGTTTAAGATGGTAAAAATAACCGGAAGTGATCCCCCAGTCCGGCACAGTCTGACGTACTTCTGTCATATAAAGTGAAACTAGATGTCGAACTGGAGCCTCACTTATGTAAATTTGCAATATTTGCATAAGTGAGGCTCCAGTTATACATCTAGTTTCACTTTAAATGACAAAACTGAAGAGACTTAAAAGAGCTGGAGAGGATTTCTTACAACTTTTGAGCCGGCACAGTTTTCGAAAACGTTTTCTTCACGCTGCACTATTCAACACAGACAGCCAAGAGTCTCTAAAACAAAACGAATTGACAGATAGGAGAAAAGTCCCACTCGTCCTTAAGTTCCCAAAATCCAGCACTGAGCGTAAACAAAGTGTTCAAGTAGCGTGGGAATGCTACCCCTATTCCTAGCTGGAGTTTGAGCGTCTGGTTCAGAGTTTGCTCAAGAGTTTACCTTTCACAGATGCGCAAAGATGAATGTTGAGGGTGCACGCTTCAAGGCGCCTTACAGTGCAGGGAGTGATTAGAGACGATTCGTGACGTGTGCTCGTTCCCATATACCGTACGCCCCGGGTTGCAGTGCTAGGATGACGTCCAATACCGCTTCGGCACGTAACGGCATTATATTCAAGTGCAGGACATGAGGGTTTTATTTTGTTCGTTTTGTTCTGCTCTGCTTTGCTTTGTTTTGCTTTCCATGGCATTTGTAAGAGCGTCAATAAAAAGGCGATTCCTGCGTCTAACACGAATGTAAGAGCTATTTCAAGTGCGGCT
>NW_028296914.1:165000-184956 GCF_055471065.1 Atractosteus spatula | reverse complement strand
TGTGGGGTTTACATGTTCTCTCTGGGTTACATGGTTTTTCTCCATATGTGTGATATGACTCCCTCTCGCACTCCAAAACATACTGGTAAGTTAATTAGTTTATGGGAAACCTGGCCCTGGTCTGTGTGTGTTTGTGTCTGTCTGTCCTGTGATGGACTGGCGCTATGTCCAGGGTGTATTCTGCCTTGTGTCCGTTGCTTACTGGGATAGGCTCCAAATCCTCTGTACTGGATAAAGAGATTAGAAATGGAAGTAAAGGCACTGTGTGGATGGAACTATACACAGTGTTAGAAACCCACTATGAAATGGCAGCATCTCACTGAGAATAAAATATTTTATACTGCTGGCTTAAGGAAACAGCCTTTCCACCTCTCTTGCACATCAGTATCCATACCTAGTTATTTAAACAAATTGCCTCTAATTATAAACATCTTAATATGCTGGCTCTGTGGATCCGCATCAGCTATGTTTGCCCATTCCTTCAATTCATGTGCATCCAACACACAGTTCAATGCCAGCAACTACACATAATCTAAAATACAATCCTTATTTCAGTATCTATGTAAACATATAGTCTGTTAACTTCATCATCTTCATCAAAAGTATGCCTAACCCCATTAGGAAGTGTTCTTGTTATAAGTGTATTCCTCAGCTTTCCCCAAACTATCTTCTTCTTGCCAACATCTCTAGTCTTTTATCTTGCAATAACTCAGCCAACACTTAAATCTCCAAAAGCTGCTTGTGTTAATTTCTTTAAATCACAAATATCATGTGTAAATACTGGCCATGTAATACTCTGCATTGTGGAATAATAGTTTATTTTAAAGGGAACTAGAGAAACTAAGAACTAGAGAAATCAAGAAAGGCTTTTTTTCTAGAATTAATAAATGCACATCCTGTTCACTGGGGAAATTAAATCCACACTGAGCAATCTTCAATATGTTCACAATATGACAGCAAGAATCCTATCAGGGATGCATTACACCTGTTTTCAAGTCCTTGCACTGGTTACCTATCAGATTTCGAGTCAACTTCAAAATCCTTATCCTCCTTATGTACTGTCCTACAACTGGTATTATTGATCTCCGAATTATTGTACTTGACATGACTTCATTCAGCCTTTCCTGAACGTCTATGACAGGCAGAGAGAGTGCTGTTTCTGGTGCGATCTTTTACAGCTGACATTTCACTGTTTTAAACGAACAAGAAATTAGATTGCTGATAAATCACTTATTCTATATAAACACAGCGTAATTGCCCTCCGAAAATCTTCTTTTTCTTGTTCGTTTTAGAGACCTTGATCGAAACTGATTTTAGATGTCAGAAAGGATTTATTTTCTCTGTATTTCCTACATTGCTTTGTCGAGATTTTAACTTTATATCTAGGCTCAGATTTCAACTATAAATCGTACAGTAATTAATAGCAGTAAATACTGATGTTTATACATAAAAAAGTCATGCCTTGGAGTATAGACCCCCAAAGGAATGCCATAGACTCAAACTGCAAAATAAACACATACAGAAAGAAAGTATTTGTATTGTAATTGCAAATCCTGGTACTGTATGAGTGATTGGTATGACTTTCCTCATTACAAATCTCTTATTAGAATTTAAATTTCTCTGTAACTCCAGGTCAGAACAGAGAAAATGTAACTGCCTTAAGGAGTTTACGATTATGAAAAATAGAAGGATAAGCATGATACGTATGTCTTCTGTCATTTTCTAAGTCATGTTACTGAGCACCAAATCTTATTGAGAATATGAATCCATTTAAGGTTTATACCATTAAAGTAATGGTTTATTCCATGCTGAAAATGTTTGTACCAGACTTTTTTGAGGCCTGTTTAATTGTGTCTGAAGTCTGATGTTGTAAATTTTATTGTTAAAAAGATCCATGAAAATGTCACTACTAAAGTTAGCTGGTACTGTTGGTACTGTAAGTGGCAAGTAGAGCTCATATTTTAGATTTTGTGTAGTTGCTAGCGTTGAACTGTGTGTTGGATGCACATGAATGAAGCGACGGACACAAGGCAGAATACACCCTGGACATAGCGCCAGTCCATCACAGGACAGACACAAACACACACACACCAGGGCCAGTTTAAATCTAACCTCAGAACCTTTCTTTTCAGAAGACTTAGTGTCTGTATCTGCTTCATTTTCTAATTTTGGTAGCACCTCTACCTGCTTGTCTTTCTTATATGCATTTACTTTGTAATCTGTGGTCCTTTTATCTGTTTTTACATCTACTGTATTGCTTTGAGATGCCACCTTTAATGGTGATATATCAAATAAAGTTTTTTATTATTGTTATAGGGAAACATGATCAGATTGTCCCTGGTTCAGAAAAAAAAGATCTAAAGTATACTAGTTTGTCACTCTTCTAATTCCCTTTGCTAAATGACTTTTCATACTAATCTGATCAATCTAACTGCCAGTTTTCTGTGCTTTCTCTATCCTGCTAGATTTGCAATTATTCTGAAAATTTTCATCTTGAAATAACTCATTTCTAAATACCTTTTTCACTGTTAACATCTTGCAGCAACTCTGCGACAAAATATACACTCTGACAGTTCATCCTGCTACCAACATTAAATAAAACAAATCTTAAGATTTCTATATTTATGTCTTTATTTAGTGGTTTCATTAGTGACAAAGGCTAAACTTTCTTGGAAAAATGTCTTTTATGTGTTGCGGAAAAAACTGACTTGCTTTAACAAAATATGTTTACAAATCCTTTCACCTGGCATTTTCGTAGTTAGAAATTATGGAACGCTCTATTAAAAGCAAGGGAGTTTTTATGTCCGTTGCAGTTCTTTTGCAACATGAATATAATTATATCGTTATTAATTTCTTGAGATACGCGATTCCATATTATATTCCCTTTTAATCAAATTCTAAAAGTATGCTTGTTGACTCCGGTATCGCGGTAGTTAAAGACTTCGATGCTTAAAATGTTTAGGGAGAAATGGAATACTGGTGTGTATGTTTTCTTTAAAGTACCGATACCAGCCATATACTGTATGTTTAAGTTCCAAAATTAATATCGTTTATGGACTTCACACGCGTTTTAGTATGCTCCTATTCTTTTTATGCTCAGGCACAAAGTAAAAGGGGATGCTTCATATTGCTTGACTAATTTTAAAAACTAAGTTAGAAATGCAGACGCTCCCTCGGTGCGCTGCTCTGGTGCGCCGGCTCTTACACAGTGCCTGTCTGCCGTAAGCGTTACAATATACATACCCAACACTGCTTGTACCCATCTGTCATGCAAATAAAACACCTTGAATTGAATTGAGGGGAGAGGGGGGGAATACTAAAGCCAATACTGGCTCAATACCCTCGATGGGCTTTGACGTGCTAATGCGTTGGTTTAAGAGTCCGGGTGTGGCAGGCTTCCAATGTCAACTCGATTCGATTGGAAGACAATGAACGTATTTTGTGATATTTAGAAATATAAATTTGTTTGGTGCGAGTGAGGTTTTATTTAATCTCTGACCAAGGGAAATGTTTCATTTTTTTCAAAGAAATGTTTGTTAAAAAATAAAGTCATAGTTCTATGGGATTCAATCACAGACCATGTGACATGGGAGTCACGAAACTACTGTAACACACAGCGCCACCAGATTTAATAACGCAATAAAAACGCTATAAAATAATGTGACTAGGCACAGAAAAAGTTTACAGCACAGTACGATAATAAATGCTGACCATGACTTTAGAAGCATAAATTACCTTACACTCAATTTAAACACAAGCTGTCTTTCTGTATGAACCTCTAAGCTGGTTCATACAGAAAATGTAGAAATGCATTAGCCTGATTATGATTAAAAAACACATAATTAAACACGCGTTTGCGATTTAAATCAGAACACGATTTAAATCAATATAAATGTTTATATTGTAACGCATACTGTCCAGCCTCCATTTCTCTATAAAAATTTACTCTGTTGCACACACACACACAATAGAAGGAGGAACCGCTGTCAGAAGGGAAGATATGTTCAAAATATCGCAAATATCGATCATGTTGCGATATTTTGAAATATAAAAGTCAATTGATTGTCCATAATATCGCTATTCTATTTTTTCGAAGAAATGTTTGTTAAAAGAAAAGTCCGGTACCAGCTGGATTTGAACACACAACCTACCAGTTGCTAGGCACGCACCTAGACCAGTCGGCTACAACACAGCTCGCATGAACAGGCAAGCGAAACAGCCCTACACAGCCCTGTCGCAGCACACGAATACCATTATTAAATTCCTTAGATACGCGATTCCATATTATATTCCCTTTTAATCAAATTCTAAAAGTATGCTTGTTGACTCCGGTATCACGTTAGTTAAAGACTTCAAAGCTTAAAATGTTTAGGGAGAAATGGAATACTGGTGTGTATTTTTTTCTTTAAAGTACCAAGACCAGCTATATACTGTATGTTTATGTTCCAAAATTAATATCGTTTATGGCCTTCACACGCGTTACAGTATGCTCCTATTCTTTTTATGCTCAGCTACTAAGATTTCCCTTCATTGGTAAATTCAATATCTACAACGGGCACAGCAAAGACGTTTTTACTGTAAGTCTTTCTACGACAGACCAACGGACCACGAGTGCCCCTGTCGGTCAACCAATCGCTTACTGCGGTGCCACGCGTCATCTTGCGTCATACTGAGCGACGTCACCTGCGGTACGTGTCTGTGACGCACACTTTGAATGGCTGCATCTGTAACTAAGAGGTAAGGACTCCTCTTTTATTTAAAAGTCCCGACTCTCTCTGACCGATTGGGAAATCTCTGCTCCCTGCGAGAATCGCCCGAGATGACGGAGTAAACGTGAGTTTCTGAATTCCTCTGGCCCGGGGAAGGCACCGGTGTATGTAATGGGTTGGTTGCTGTAAGCCCAGAATTTGGTCTGGCAGGGGTTCCGCGGTATTGTGTACAGGCGTTCGAAGCTGGTGTATGCCTTAATTGCGCGTGGAGTTTTGAACGGGTTTTGGACCCTTACCGTGAAGTTCAGGACTGGTGTGGGTCTTAATTGCACCCGGAGTTCTGAAGGTCAGAACTGGTTTGGGTCTTAATTGCACCCGGAGTTCTGAGGCTCAGAATCGGCGTGGGCCTTAATTGCGCCCGGGGTTCTAGAGCAAGTGGTGCATTAAATGCACGTAGTTCAGGACTGGTGTGGGTCTTAATTGCACCCGGAGTTCTGTGGCTCGGGATCGGTGTGGGCCTTAATTGCGCCCGGGGTTCTGGAGCTGAGTGGTGCATTAAATGCACGTATAATCCAGGATTGGTGTGGGCTTTAATTACGCCCGGGGTCCTGAGATTAGCTACGCCTTGATCGTGCACAGATTGGAGTGGCGTGGTTTCTGGCGTGGCGTGGGTTTTTTTGTTTTAAAGGAAACAGGAGTAGAAGAGATATATGCATGTATGTTTTTGGTGTTTTCCTTGTTTGTGAAATACATATACACACGCACGACACTAACATAAACACACCTCATAATAAAAGAGCAAAGCATTAAGTAGCAGGATTTAAAGGACGTTGAGACCCGAGAATCGCCCTGATTGAGCTCAGTGCGTAAGTCCACCCCGGGGCAAAAGCAGCGATGCTGGCGTTCTGGGGATGGTGAATTACTGATCAAGAAAGGGGGTTTTCGAGGTCTCGTTTCTTACCTGTGAACAGTGCGGTGTAAATCCTCTCTAAAGTCTCTGAGAGGTATTTAGATCTGGAGGTAACAGACGCCTTTGGCTGAATGAGTGCAGGAATGCACAGGTTTTTCAAGTGAAAGCATCCCCCTACTGAATGAGCTGTTACCTCACACACGACAAAAGTAAATCTTAAAGAGACCGAACATGTGCGCTAACTGATGGTTTGAGAAAGTGGTGGAAGGGTCCGTTTAAATATCGGAAAAGTGTAAGTTGACGGAAAAGAAGGAGAAAAATATGGAAAAAGCTGAGTTTGTCAGAGGGAATTTGGGGCGAAGACGCCTGTAAAGAAAGCATATGAGTATTGATTGGCAAAAGCACAAGCATGTAGCTCCCACCCTGGTGCACGGCCGGCACCAGTAGTGGCAGATACATGACGAAAAAGAAAGAAATTGGGATGTGACTTAAAAGTGTGTTTACGGGGAAAATAAAAACCCGGAAGAAAATATACTTTACTCGCTACGAAAGAGTATAGAAAAAAAAAGCTAAAAGAGGCAGTACAGGAGAATGAGAAACTAAAGAAGGAATTAACTTCTGGTCACGCTGCACTGGTTAATGTGCTGCAGCCAGCGACTAAGTTATATCCTGCTCTCCCACAGGGGAACAAACAGGCAGGAAACGAAAATAATTGGGATCAATTCCCTCAGTGGCCATATGGAGAAGGGGGGTCTGATTGGGATAACACTTGGTATGAGTGTGATAAAGACGGATCAGGGTCTCCCCTGTTAGAGGGAGGGCGCCCGCAGATCTGTACTCTCACTCGAAGTGGGAAAGGACTTGATGTAGCAGGGGCTGGCGCCGTTGATGACAGCGCCACTCTAACACTGTCTCGCACCCCGTCGAGGGGGTCTGCAATCGCACCTACCTTCCCTGATTTCCCCCATACGATCAAATCCAAAACCGTAAGATATTGACCGGTGGGCTAAAGTACCGCACCCGAAATTAGAAATGCAGCGAACCTGGAGTGCGCTTCAGGAATTAAAAGGATTCATGTAGAAGTAAAACAAGAATACAGCACATTGTATTACGAAGAGAAAAATATATTATCGATGTGTATGTGTGTTTTATGAATTTGTGTGCCGGCATGTATGTGTGTAACTGTGAGTTTTGGTATACTAAATGACGGTGTGAGTGTGTTTAGCCAGCGGGACTGGCTAGAGACGTAACTAAAGAGACTTGACGAAAATCAACTTAAGGAGATTGGAAAATATAAGAGCGTCTGAAACGTATAAGTACAGTACAGGTGGACGTAAAAGTAGTTAAACAGTTTTTGTATTATTATAAATTATTATAAATTGTAATTTATACAATTAGTTGCAATAGTGGAAACAATTTGGTTTTATTCGAATGTCTCGAAACCAGACATGCTGAAACGCTGTAGGTTTAGAATCGAGACTGGGGAGAATAACGTCTTGTGAGAAAATCTGTTTACCTAACGATTAGATCCTGTAAATCCCTTGTAGCCTCCCTAAGTCTGTCCCAGTCCAGTGGATAAAAATGTACTGTTAATGGAGTGTTGGTTTCTCTGTTAGGGGATACTGGAGCACTACTGTCCTGCTTGTTTCACTCCTCTGTTCAACAGTGTACTATAGAGCAATGTATAGGGGAAGATGGCAGGAGGCCACAGGAGTATTGGGACAGCAAGTTTTACTTGCCGAGTACCAGATTTTAATGGGTGGTTTTATACCAGATCTATTGGGTTGGAATATTATGCATTACAAAGAATGACTATGCAGAACAGGGTATCACGTAGCTTCAACTGGCTGTGATCACTCAGTATGTTGATGGTATTCTGAGTGCTTCCCCTGATGAGGAAACCCACAAGTCTGAGTTGCTTCAGCTTTAGAGTGTCTAATAGAAGCAGTTATGATAAGGCCCTTTTGTGTCTAGCATTGTGAAATTTTAACAGGGCCTGGGTGCAATGTTTTTTACAGGGTGAGCACAACTCTTAACAGATCTGCTTAAGGGGGGAGTGCAGTACAAGGACAAGATTGCCTTGGTTCCCGCAGCAAAAGCCGCCTTTAATAATTTGAAACAAGTTCTCTTACAGGTGCTGAGACTGGGGTTTCCTCAGATGGATCAACCATTCCTTTGTATTATTGCAAGTTGCTGACAGAGGCCACCCAAGGAGCCCGCGAGCAGGTCCTGGAGGCGTGGGGACCACCACCTGAAGGAGGGCACAACCTCATCCCAGGAGAGTGGGTGTGGATCAGGAAATTTCCTTCACAGGTTCTCCAGCCCAGGTGGGACGGACCCTACCAGATCCTGTTGACAACCGAGTCTGCGGTTCGAGTGGAAGGAAAAGATCGCTGGATCCACGCGCCACACTGCCGACGAGCCTCATCCCCATTTACAGACTCAGAAAGAAATCATTTCTGTTTATAAGAATAATTGTTGCTGTAGGACTATGTTCCGCAGGAATTAATGATCATCTCTCCCACAAAGGAGAACATGGAATTAATTCCTTTTTAGGCCTCTCCTATCTGACAGCTAAGAAAACCAACCAAAGTGCCTGCTGGGTGTGTGCCACATTACCCAAATATGTACAGGGAGGACTTCCTATGGGAGCCATTCCTTGGCGTCTCGAGGAAGTCATAGGCATGATCATTTGGAGGGATAATTTAGGAGATTTTAATATGACAAACTATGGGGGGTTGCCATAACACGACTTTAACCTGCACAACATTACAATATCTACAGGAGCGAGGCTTAGAGCCCACGAGTTTCACAGGCTCTTACGCTCCTAAATATAACAGAAGCCATACACCACCATACCTGACTCTCAATAAGGAACGTGAGGGAAACATATGTTTTCAGCACACTAATTGGTCTGCACTTGGTTGGATGGAGTCGTTGCAACCTTACCATCGCTGCAAATATATCCACCTCTACCTTCCAAATTCCAGGATGGGATCGGCACACCCCACAATTCAGTATAAGCTTCTTATTTTCAGAGGCATGGGGAGCGCCAAACGGAACATCTTTCATTTGTGGAAAACGAGCCTACCCATGGTTGCCAGCCCAGTGGTCTGGCTCGTGTTATTTAGGATATGTGGTTCCTCATATCCGTGTTCAAATCCACAGCCCCTTCGGACCTAACCACAGACCACAAAGAAAATTGGCTGATTGGGAATATTATTTAGGTATAATATTTCCACAAGCCGGCATGAACTTTCTGAGTCGAGAGTTAATTCAAATGGCCTCGACTTTAGAAGAATTAGCAAATTCTACCTCATCTAGTCTGAAGGCTGTTAATGATGAGATGGTAGCCCTCAGAACAGTGGCCATGCAGAACCGACTAGCTTTAGATTATGTACTGGCGGCCCAAGGAGGAACTTGTGCAGTAATTGACACTGAATGCTGCACATATATTCCTGATAATTCTGAGCACGTCTCAGATCTGGCCCAACACATTTACAATGAGGGACAGAAATATCAGGACTATTATACTGAAAATTGGGGAATTGGGTCTTGGGTAAAGTCTGTGTTTGGGGCCTGGGGTGGAACCTTTTTATAGTGTGTATCTGTAGGAGTAGTATTGTTTATATGTATAATTGTAATCATCACATTCACAAAAACATGTATCACATCTTGCTATAACCGTGGAACGTACAATGACATGGCAATACATACCTGTTCGCCAAGAAAGGAAAGATCTGCCCTGACATTGTATGTATAAAAATAGGCTACACTGACGTATGCCATATTTTATAAGGGGGGAATGAAGAAAGATGTGAAGACGGGGGTTTGAATTTAATCCTTTCTGTAGGGGGTTTAGACTTCTAAGTCACAAGCTGGGGTTTATGGCAGGAAAGGGGGTTAACTGATAAGGATTGCAGATGCAAGCTAGGAACCCCCCTGGGTGTAATGTTAAACTGACCATTTGCCCAGAACATCGTAAACTGGCCAAATACCATGAACCCCCCTCTTTACCATCAGACCGAGTGACGTCAGAAACGGAGAAGAAAACACTATATAACCCAAAAGTTTGTAACAGTACGTTGAACAATACTTCGGTTTTGTTGTTTCTTGCGGGAAACAAGACTTCGGCTTTATTGTTCCTTGCATGCAATAAACTCATCTGTTTTACTTCATCTCAGGATCAAGAACCTTATTTCTTCTGTTACAACACAGCACTGGGGTCCTAGGTTCAATTCCTGCCATCCTGTGTGTGAGGGGTTTACATGTTCTCTCTGGGTTAGATGGTTTTTCTCCATATGTGTGATATGACTCCCTCTCGCACTCCAAAACATACTGGTAAGTTAATTGGTTTATGGGAAAACTGGCCCTGGCGTGTGTGTGTTTGTGTCTGTCTGTCCTGTGATGGACTGGCGCTATGTCCAGGGTGTATTCTGCCTTGTGTCCTTTGCTTACTGGGATAGGCTCCAAATCCTCTGTACTTGATAAAGAGATTAGAAATGGATGGAAGTAAAGGCACTGTGTGGATGGAACTATACACAGTGTTAGAAACCCACGATGAAATGGCAGCATCTCACTGAGAATAAAATATTTTATAGTGCTGGCTTAAGGAAACCTTTCCACCTTTCCACCTCTCTTGCACATCAGTATCCATACCTAGTTATTTAAACAAATTGCCTCTAATTATAAACATCTTAATATGCTGGCTCTGTGGATCCGCATCAGCTATGTTTGCCCATTCCTTCAATTCATGTACATCCAACACACAGTTCAATGCCAGCAACTACACATAATCTAAAATACAATCCTTATTTCAGTATCTATGTAAACATATAGTCTGTTAACTTCATCATCTTCATCAAAAGTATGCCTAACCCCATTAGGAAGTGTTCTTGTTATAAGTGTATTCCTCAGCTTTCCCCAAATTATCTTCTTCTTGCCAACATCTCTAGTCTTTTATCCTGCAATAACTCAGCCAACACTTAAATCTCCAAAAGCTGCTTGTGTTAATTTCTTTAAATCACAAATATCATGTGTAAATACTGGCCATGTAATACTCTGCATTGTGGAATAATAGTTTATTTTAAAGGGAACTAGAGAAATCAAGAAAGGCTTTTTTTCTAGAATTAATAAATGCACATCCTGTTCACTGGGGAAATTAAATCCACACTGAGCAATCTTCAATATGTTCAGAATATGACGGCAAGAATCCTATCAGGGATGCATTACACCTGTTTTCAAGTCCTTGCACTGGTTACCTATCAGATTTCGAGTCAACTTCAAAATCCTTATCCTCCTTATATACTGTCCTACAACTGTTATTATTGATCACCGAATTATTGTACTTGACATGACTTCATTCAGCCTTTCCTGAACGTCTATGACAGGCAGAGAGAGTGCTGTTTCTGGTGCGATCTTTTGCAGCTGACATTTCACTGTTTTAAACGAACAAGAAATTAGATTGCTCATAAATCAGTTATTCTATATAAACACAGCGTAATTGCCCTCCGAAAATCCTCTTTTTCTTGTTCGTTTTAGAGACCTCGATCGAAACTGATTTTAGATGTCAGAAAGGATTTATTTTCTCTGTATTTCCTACATTGCTTTGTCGAGATTTTAACTTTATATCTAACTTTATATCTAGGCTCAGATTTCAACTATAAATCGTACAGTAATTAATAGCAGTAAATACTGATGTTTTGCGCCCTCTTACCACAAAAATATATGTTTTGTAGTTGGGATTAACTTTATTTCGTACGCGTAGCTACTCCGATTTAGACACCGAACAGTTAAAGATGGCGGCAAATCAGACACCCAGAGGGGGGAGGGGGGGGGCGTCTTCTCGCCTCCATAACTAAAATGCCAAATAGGAGTGGCTTAAGCGACATACACAGTCGTGTAACTGACAGTTTGAGGTAGCCTATCGTATAAATTTCGCTTTGTTGCTGATAGGTTAAGCTTTCGAAACTCTGCCCCAAAGTCATGTGACTGATTTTTCGCCCTGTTTCGTTGGTTAAACGCAATGATCACAAGCACCACCATGGTAACTGGGATGTGTAGTTTTTAATTCCGTTTGAATTATAACTGTACGTACTGTCTTCATATTTGGCCAGGGCTTTAAAGAGAAGGCGCGCCAAAAAATTTCGGTGCCGTCGTCTCCGCTTTAAAGGTACCCCCGTGCTGGAAGAATTTGACCTCGGAACGTTTGCCCAGCGTAGTTATAGTGGACATAAAAACAAGAGTTCGCTGGCATTATATCCTAGAAGACACAGACCGGCACCAGACCGGTAAATGCTTGATGAACTAGGGATTGGACAGTTTCCAAGTGCTTGTACAATCGATGGAAATGTTCAAATAAATGTGCAAAAGAAATAAAATAATCATTTATTTCTTTATCATATTGGCTAGCTAATGTCCTCTCTTTGCTAGTTAGTGGCTGTGTTTCTGCGTTGGGTAGCAACGGGTGACTGTTCTCAGGCGGAAGATGTAAACAGCTTAATTTTCATGTTAAATAATTTTTAAAAATTAAAATTCATTCTATACAGCAATCACATATTTGGGTACTGTTTCATAAAACTTTCATGCTTAAAATGTTTAGGGAGAAATGGAAGACTGGTGTGTATTTTTTCTTTAAACTATCAAGACCAGCCATACACAGTACAGTTTATGTACATACAGTAATGTTTATGTTCCTAAATTAATATCGTTTATGACCTTCAGATGCGTTATGCTCCTCTTCTTTTTATGCTCAGCTACTAAAATTTCCCTTTAGTGGTAAAATTCCATATAAATATTCAAAACTAAGCGGATTGAAATGTTCACAGTAAAGACATTAGTAAAGGTGCACAGTAAAGGCACCACGAGTGCCCCTGTCGGTCATTTTGACCAGCCAATCACTTACCGCGGTGCCCTACGGTGCCCTGCGGGTTGGTTACTGTACTACGGGTTTTTACCGCTCATTTTGAATGGCTGCATCTGTAGGTTGTCTCTCGCAGTGTTCAGGAATTGCATTCCGAAACTGAGTCAGATCAAAAGTTGTAAGAAAAGCACCTATGGTGTCGGTTCTAACAGCTTTATTGATTCGATGTTAAAGGCCGGAAATGGGGCACAAGACACGCGACCGCAAAAAGCGTCGCCATCTGCTTCCAGCTGCAAAATGCCGTTTGCGGACGCTGAAGCATTTGAACTTGAACTTTATTGCCATATGTAACCGGTACTGGTACAATGGAATTCTTACTTACAGAAGGTCTCTCGATTGTAAAACAAGTGTAAAAAACAAGACAAAGTGCAAACAGTGCATCAAGACAATGTACAAACAATAGACAATGTGCAAGTAAACATGTAGACATTTCTTTCCAAGGCAGCGGGTACAAGCGATCTCGCGTTTTAAAACCACCAGGAAAAGAAGAAAGGCACTTTTCCTTGCTTGCGCCAGCACACAACGATGTGAGGAGGACACCGTAGTCGGCAGAATTCGAACCTGCGCGGGGAGACCCCAATGGATTTCTAGTCCATCGCCTTAACCACTCGGCCACAACTACAGCGAGCACCGCCGTTGCTGCGTTCTTGCTACAATCTCACATGGATCGCGAGGCGCCGGCGGAAACATTTTTCAAAGTCAGTCTCCATTAAAAAAAAAACCTTTCCAAAATACAAGCCATGCAGACAGACACGCCTCAGAGGACTTAAGGGTGGCTTCATGTGGGAATGATAAAGCCTCCCCGTCTGGACAGGAAAATGGCACTTTGTTAGACACAAAGAAACAATCAACAACAGACAAATGTCCACAAGCATTTAAGAAGCCGCACCATGTTCTTGCTACAATCACACACGGATCGCGAGACGCCGGCGGAAATCTTTTTCAAAGTCGTTCTCCGTTAAAAAAAAAAACCTTTCCAAAATACAAACCTTGCAGACAGACACGCCTCAGAGGACTTAAGGGTTGCTTCATGTGGGAATGATAAAGTCTCCCCGTCCGGACAGGAAAATGGCACTTTGTTAGACACAAAAAAACAATCAACAACAGACAAATGTCTACAAGCATTTTAGAAGCCGCACTTGAAATAGCTCTTATATTCGTGTTAGACGCAGGAATCGCCTTTTTATTGACGTTCTTACGAACACCATGGAAAGCAAAATAAAGCAAAGCAGAGCAGAACAAAACGAACAAAATAAAACCCTCACGTCCTGCACTTGAATATAATGCCGTTACGTGCCGAAGCGGTATTGGACGTCATCCTAGCACTGCAACCCGGGGCGTACGGTATATGGGAACGAGCACACGTCACGAATCGTCTCTAATCACTCCCTGCACTGTAAGGCGCCTTGAAGCGTGCACCCTCAACATTCATCTTTGCGCATCTGTGAAAGGTAAACTCTTGAGCAAACTCTGAACCAGACGCTCAAACTCCAGCTAGGATTAGGGGTCGCATTCCCATGCTACTTGAACACTTTGTTCAAACCAGGCTGTCCGGACATGAGTTGGCGCGCTCCAGATTTTCTTTTTCTTTTTTTTCCCTCGTACTCGAGGGTCATTTTCCTGTTCCACATGCAATTTCAACATCTTCCTTGGGAGATGTCAAGCCAGCAAGCCACTGCTGTGCTTCAGTGGCCGGTGTGGAGTTCAGTGGCCCTGTTGTACACGGAAAGCACATTGAGCTCCTTGGACATGAAAAGTTCCAGTTAAAAGCCATTTGTCATCCTTTCTCTTGGTGTCGATGTTGCTATTGTATGTAAAGGTGGCAACTTGCTCAGCGAGCAGGCGGAGCGCACAGCGAATGCAGATGTGTCTGAGTTGTGTGTCCAAGTGGCTGCAAAAGGACAGAGCTCCTGGCGCGCTGTGGCTTAGTTGGTTAAAGCGCCTGCCTAGTAAACAGGAGATCCCGGGTCCGAATCCCAGCGGTTCCTTTTTTTGTTCTGTCTTCTCGAACAGGACTGGTCATTATGGACAACCGCCTACGGCTAGACTTAATTAAATGCAAGTATTCATTTCCTGTCTTGAACGACTTGTTTTTCTTAGAATGCAACTTGCAAAACATGAAATGCAAACCTTGCTAATCAGCGCTCGCGGCTGGAAAACAAAAAAGAAGTCAGCAATGTTTTTTCTTTAACCTTAACCCTGCTAATGGAGAAGAGTTAAACGACCGAGTCTACGTAGCTTAAACGGTCCGCACGTCGGGTTCTTAGCTGAAAGGGTAGTAAATCAGGCTCACCCAGTCCTTAATCTTTTAAAGAGGATAAAAAATTGAACCTAGTCGCCACATCACATACATCCTGTTCAATGATAAGAAGGTGACATCTGTCCTCGCTCCAGAGTAAATCACACGTTGAGGGCATTTTTTTTCCACTTTACCATGAGTCGGGCTCGGTTGCACACAGGCGAGAGCAGAGCAATGAGGTCACGGGGACAGGGGAGTCACACGCTGGCGGTTTGAACACGCGGAAGATCACTGAGGGATCTACAGTATATGGACCCTCTGTGCGCCACCCGTCCAAACTCTGGACTCTGAATCCTGCCATCCGAGTTTAGATCTCGGCGGAACCTGAGCCGCAGTTCCTTCTTAAAACGTAATCTGGTGAGCATTTCTAGAATCGTACTTGTATAGATGCAGCCTTTAATGTGTTGCTAGGTTAAAATTGATGACTTCTTGAACTTCAGTAGGCAATTGCCCTCTTGATTTCGGATTTAATTGCTTTACTACAGGGGTGCTTTTATGATGACAGAGTCATGTTCAGGTACTTTGCTGGATGGAGGAAGCTCATTTCGGACTCTGTGATCTGCTCACCTGGAAAGGTCTGCTGTACTACTACAAGAGAGAAGTAGAGTCTGGAAGAAGGGACAATTTTATGATGCTTTGGAAGAAAGTGTTTTTTTTTTCTTTGAAATCGAAATGAATCAGAATATCAGTGCAAAGGACAAACTCTTGGTTTGGTTTAAAGAGATATGGTTTTAAACAGACACAATGTAGAAAACAGGTGTTTCTCACTTTTGGAAAAGAATGGACCGGGGGTAATGTTTTACTAGTTGCAGTGCTGAGCTCACTGGGTTGCAGTCGTGCAGTGTGACACCAGGGCCAGTGGCGCAATGGATAACGCGTCTGACTACGGATCAGGAGATTGTAGGTTCGGCTCCTGCCTGGCTCGGGTCACTTTTAAACGCATCAGGCTACTCCCTAAGTAGCCTGTGCTACTTACTGTATGTGGGTGTAATCGTACCCAGTACAAGATTTCCTTCATGTAAATGAACTGCACCTGGGCTCAGTACGGTGCTGAGAGCCCAGCGTTGCTGTTCTAATTAGCACGCACTGCATCGGCTATGAACCCGAACATTTCAATTATTCCGATCAGTAAGTCAACACGTAGTCCACATGAAAGGTAGAAATATTCTCTTGTCTGTCTCTTGTTTGTATATAACTGAATGTCCCTGACAATGTACTGTTAGTTTTAATTGAAGAACGGCATTTGTGTTCAAATATAGCAGACAAGTTTACGTAACTGCTCATGCGACACTCAGTTGTAATTAGTCAAGAAATAAAGTCGAACAACAGCTGAGGGTTTGAATGTGAACGTATCAGATTGCAGCGCCTTTTACTTCCATTGACAAATGATAGAGATTCGAAGAGAGATCCTTCAGACTGGCAAGCAAACCCACGGCTTTTTCGGTTTTCTATCTAGGCAACGTTGGTGTCTGCAATAGCATAAATGAAAGCACGATGCAATTTCTGTGGCTACATTTGTTGCACTTCATGCACAGTAAGAGTGTTTCTAACACCAAATAAAAACTCAACAATTAGCGATCACGCCTTCTCCTCAGTTAACCCACTGAAACCCTCGCTGATAAGAATTCTTTACTGCGTGCTTTACGAGCACCTATCTTGTCGGTTCTTTGAGCTTTATTGATCCGATTTTCAAAGGCATAAGTAGAGCACCAGACGTGCGAACGCAAAATGTGTGGTTATCTGAAGAATTGATTTCCATGGCAGCGGGTCCAAGCGATTTAGCGTTTTTATAGTACCAGAAAAGGAGAAGCGGCACTTCGCCTCTGCCGCGCAGGCACACTACAATGTGCGGCAGCCGCCGTAGACGGCAGGATTTGAACCTGCGCGGGGAGTCCCCACCAGATTTCAAGTCCATCGCCTTAACCACTCGGCCACGACTACGGCAAGCTTGCCACTGCCGCATTCCTCCTATAATCTAACACGAGTGCGAGGTGGCTGGGGAAACCTTTTCAGAGTCGCTCCCCGTTAAAAAAAATACCTTTGACAAAATACGTGCCGGCAGACAGACACGCCTCCGAGGGTTTAAGGGTGGCTTCACGTTCAAAGGATAAAGTCTCCCCGTCCTGATGTCAAAATGCAACTTTGGCAGACAGAAAAAACATCAACAAACCACAAATGTGGACAAGGATTTTACAAGCTGCACCACACTGCACTTTGAAAAGCATTTAAATTAGTGTTAGACGCAGGAATTGCCTTTGGTTTACGCGCTTACGAAAGCCCTCAGCTCCTGCAGTTGAATATAATGCCGTTACGTGTCGAAGCAGTAACGTACGTCATCCTACCACTGCAGCACGGGGAATATAGGGAAATGAGCACACGCTACGAATCGTCTCAATCACTCCCTAGAGTTGTAAGGCGCATTGAAGGGTGCACCGCCATCATTAATCGTTGCGCCTCTGTGAAAGGAAAGCTCTTGAGCAGTTTTGAAACAGCTCGGATGAAACACTTGATTGCTTCCATGTGCATCTGGAGTTCATTTCTTATTTTCACTTCACGCCGCCCAAAGCATTTCTAAAACAGGAGATTCGCGTTTGGGAATGCGCCCTGCCCTAAAAATAAAACAGGTCTACGGGTCTGAAACCTGCTCCACAGAAAACAGTTTTGTTGCGCTTTTGATCAAAGGGAGATTCGTTGTTCTTACTTTTTGATGACATAACATCCAAAGGGGCTTCTTTGGAGCTGAATTCCAACCAGCATCCTAAAGTTTCTTGGTGGTATCCTTTACAGTCCTCTGTTCGGTCGACAAGGGACTGAAGTGGGCAGCTTTCCTCACACATGCAGTGCAATGTACTGTAGTGTTCCCGTTCACTGAATTCGCAGTTCTGCATCAGACCTCTAACTCGTTTCCTAAGTCTTGGTCAGCTTGAATTTAAGCCACGAACCATGCTTCTACTGTATAAACGTCTAGAGGAATCACAAACTATTTGAGAGGCCATCATTCCAGGGGGAACTGACAAAGTCTATCTCTAAACACCTAGCGCAGTCTCTCGAGAGACTGTCAAAAATCTCTTTCTCCATTTGCGTTGCAAGTAAATGGAAACACAGTCTCAACCCAGAGTCACTTGGCAGTAGCGGCACTTAACCACTGTTATTGTCACTGCTTGATACCAACGTTAGCCTACTATACCATGTTCAGCCACCGCTGGAAAACGTACTGCTCTAGTACCACACGTGTCAGACATGGAGAGCAACAAGTGTGTGATTTGAACCCATGCATGCAGAGCACAATGTATTAGTAGTCCATCACCTTAACCACTCAGCCACGACTACAGCAAATGCTGTTATTGCTGCATTCTTGCTACAATCTCACATGGATCGCGAGACGCCGGCGGAAATCTTTTTCAAAGTCGTTCTCCGTTAAAAAAAAAAACCTTTCCAAAATACAAACCTTGCAGACAGACACGCCTCAGAGGACTTAAGGGTTACTTCATATGGGAATGATAAAGTCTCCCCGTCTGGACAGGAAAATGGCACTTTGTTAGACACAAAAAAACAATCAACAACAGACAAATGTCTACAAGCATTTTAGAAGCCGCACTTGAAATAGCTCTTACATTCGTGTTAGACGCAGGAATCGCCTTTTTATTGACGCTCTTACAAACGCCATGGAAAGCAAAACAAAGCAAAGCAGAGCAGAACAAAACGAACAAAATAAAACCCTCATGTCCTGCACTTGAATATAATGCCGTTACGTGCCGAAGCGGTATTGGACGTCATCCTAGCACTGCAACCCGGGGCGTACGGTATATGGGAACGAGCACACGTCACGAATCGTCTCTAATCACTCCCTGCACTGTAAGGCGCCTTGAAGCGTGCACCCTCAACATTCATCTTTGCGCATCTGTGAAAGGTAAACTCTTGAGCAAACTCTGAACCAGACGCTCAAACTCCAGCTAGCATTAGGGGTAGCATTCCCACGCTACTTGAACACTTTGTTTACGCTCAGTGCTGGATTTTGGGAACTTTAGGACGAGTGGGACTTTTCTCCTATCTGTCAATTCGTTTTGTTTTGGAGACTCTTGGCTGTCTGTGTTGTATAGTGCAGCGTGAAGAAAACGTTTTCGAAAACTGTGCCGGCTCAAAAGTTGTAAGAAATCCTCTCCAGCTCTTTTAAGTCTCTTCAGTTTTGTCATTTAAAGTGAAACTAGATGTATAACTGGAGCCTCACTTATGCAAATATTGCAAATTTACATAAGTGAGGCTCCAGTTCGACATCTAGTTTCACTTTATATGACAGAAGTACATCAGACTGTGCCGGACTGGGGGATCACTTCCGGTTATTTTTACCATCTTAAACATTTGAAATCCTCCCCTAGGCAATTGTGACACTTCATCTTGGCTCCACCTAGGACACTCTTCAATCTTCCATCACTTCTCTCTTCTCCCACAACACTCTCGTCTGTCGGCAGTATGTGGCGTCTTTGAATTACCACCAATCTCACCACAGCAAGAAAGCAACGGGTTTTGGCAAGAGAGGAGGAGACTACCTGGCCCGAACGGGGATCGAACCCGCGTCCTTGGCGTTATTAGCACCACGCTCTAACCAACTGAGCTAACAGGCCTCGTGCCCGCTGTCCTCTCTGTGCTGCAAAAAATGGAATTCAGGGAAGTTTCTTTTGTCCTTCTTTGAATAGAAAGCCCTGCGATTCAGTGTACGGGCTTTCTCGTGCTGTTTAATTGTTCTTGTAACCCAAATCCTACACTGGCCTGAAGTGCCCCCCCATTTCACAGCATTTTTCAGCTGATTTCAAATGTACCTAAAGGAGAAGCATTATTGAAGACCATCAATTACCAAGAGCTTTTGTCAAAGGTTTTGGTGGTCACTTTTAATGACCACAGAGAGCTATGACCTCGGTTTTACATCTCATCCAAAAGACGGCGCCTTTTTACCACACAGCGTCTCCGTCACTATACTGGGGCATTGGGACCCGCACAGACCTCAGGGTGAGCACCCCACAGCTGGCTCCATTAACACCGCTTCCAGCTGTAAGCTTTGCTTTTCCCTGTAGGTCACCCTCATCCGGGTACTGACCTGGCTCACACCTTCTAAGCTTTA